>NC_139947.1:6792751-6856609 GCF_963454915.1 Gymnoscopelus microlampas | reverse complement strand
TGTTCACTAAAACTCATGAGCATAAACTTTGCTCATTTGAAATCAGGATTAGATATTAATAAGATGTCCTGCAAAAGTATGGTATAATGACTTTCTTTCTATAGAAACTTTATGTCTATCCTACCAGGACCTCTAGTGCTGCTGGTTTTATATCCTACCAGGGCCTCTCGTGCTGCTGGTTTTATATCCTACCAGGGCCTCTAGTGCTGCTGGTTTTATATCCTATACCAGGACCCTTGTTTCTGATGTTTCTGACTGTGGTTGACTGACACACGTGCACGTCCAGACAGGCAGAAACCGAAAGAAACACAAATCTCCATAGTTCACCTTTTTATACATTTTCGTAAGTTAATGCCCAACATCATCAAATAAAAAGTGTCACACAGAAATAATGAAAAGGATTTAAAATAGCAATAAAAAGAGGAACGACTTTGGTCAAGCAAGGTTTCCACCCAACACATACGCCACGACAACAACTAAATTATTATTAGGGTAATTGCTTTTTTCTTAAACCCGCTCCCAGTTCTTGACAACTAATGAGTTTGTGTGTGATAAATGTAATGGTTTTTACAGTGATACGCTGTGTTTAATGCAGATATATGGGCGTCACAATAAACTCAAAGGGATTATTTCTCCTCATAAACTTTCTGGCCGTATTAACGAGATGAAGAAACATTAATTGGAGAAATATGTCTTTATTCAAACGTGTGAAAACACACGGCTTTCATTTCTTTACTGGCTCGTGAAACTAATCACTCGCTTTTCCTCTCCTCTGTTCTGCCTGTCTACATGTCTCTCTCTCCCACTCTCTCTTCATCCCCCCTCTCTACCCCCCTCTCTCTTTCTCACCCCCCCTCTCTCTCTCTCCCCCCTCTCCCTTCATCTCTCCCTCTCTCTCTCCCCCACTCTCATCCTCTCTCTCCCGCCTCCCCCTCTCTCTCTCTCTCTCTTTCTCACTCTCTCTCTCTCTCCCTCCACTCTCCCCTCTCCCTCTCTCTCCCCCCCTCTCAGACCTCTCTCTCCCGCTCTCCCCCTCTGTACCCCCCCTCTCTCTCACTCTCTCTTCTAACTCTCCATCTATCTCCCTTTCTCACTCATCTCTCCTCTTGCTCTATTCCTCTCTCCCCACTCTCTCTTTCTCTCCATTTCTCTCTCTCTCCCCCTCTCTCCACCTCTGTCTCCCCCTCTCTTCTTCCTCCCCCTCCTCCCCCCCCTCTCTCTCTGTCTCCACATCTGTGTTGTGGAGAATAAACCACTATCTGAGGGCAGGCTGGTTGGACTGTACCAACTCCAACGGGGTTGGAGGAGTCCAATAAAAAAAAAGTAGAATAGAAACAAGGAACAAAACATCCCGATTCGAACCCCCATCAGAAATGACAGACACTATCCTTCAATCAATCCGATGATTTCAAACAAAGAGAAACAACCAACTTAGCAAAAATGATCATCACTCCATCATTTCTCCCCTTTGAGCACAGCACACACACACCCACCCACACGTCTTCTTAGGATGGTACGGTCGGTAAAGTGGGCAGGTCTCTTACTCTCGCTCTCTCTCCCCTCTCTCTCCCTCTCTTCAATATCTCTCTCTCTCAAATGGAGAGTCGTGCTTCTCCAGAGAAGCTGGTGCTGCTGCTGTGAACCGCTCTGATAGAAACAGACACACAACAAGAACTCTGGATGTTTCTCAGGAGGAACGATACTTGGATTATTTTAATGCCATAATCTCAGAGGGGCTTTAATTGATTTTTAATGCACCGAGGAGCAACGGATCAGAGCTTTAATAGACGTGCAGAGGAGTGGATGTTAAATAAAACGCAGGAGGTTCTGAACTCAGGTAAGAAGGAGAAGGGAAGCTTTGCCTCAATGGCTTGCAGCTGAGCTCGTGGTTCATGTCTGGGTGTTTTTTAAAACCCCTGCCTTTGGATCAAGACGATCAGGGATGTATTTGATCGAGTGTTGACTTTACTTTATCGTATCGTAGATATAGTAATGTCCAAAATCGATAAAAAAACAAACAAACATCTATGATAGATAGGAAAACCCCTCTATCCTTTAGAAAGAAACGGGACTTGAGTTACAACAACTGCACTAGATCGGGAGGGATCGCCTTCTCCTCGGCTTTTCCACCCGTCCAGCCTGTATTTATACAACCACATCTCTTCGCCGGAAAAAAATAGCCGATCTACAAGCTCATAGATCGGCTATTTTCCCGGCTAATGTTCGCGTTCGCCCCCCCCCCCCCAGAATATTATATGGATGCTGTGTAGTGTGGTGGTTGGGGTTCAAGTCAGTGGTTTTAAAGCGTTGCTGATCTGCGTTCTCCTGAAGGTTGCTGCTTGTGTGATCTAATACAATTAATGTGATATATTATTTCACGTCTGTCTGTCTGTCTCCTGTCTGTCTGTCTGTCTGTCAGCTTGGAAAACGCCTTTTATTTCTCCTGCTCTTTGAAATCCAACGTGGAGAGAGAAAATCTGCTCCGTTTGGAGATCTACGTGTTTTTTTTGTATTATTATCTCTGATCCATTTTTAGACGCATAGAAAACGGAGCGTTTTGTAGCTGGAAAATGTGTTTTTTTTCTCGCGTGTGTGTGTGTGGGGGGAGAGAGAGGCGGTGGGGGAGAGAGAGGTAGGTAGGCTACACACAGCGGCAAGACGCCGCCGGATCCATTTAGAACAAAGGAGGTCTGGCAGATCTAAAAAACATTAAAGTGTTGATGTGTTAATGCATCGTCTCTCTTCCTGCGGAGGGGCTGCATTCACGTTAAAGGACACATCCTGCGATTACCAAGTCAAACAATACAATTACAACCACGATCATGGATGACAACATGTTTATATGCTGTGCACCCCGGACAGACCCGGCGTGGACCGTGGTGGTGAGAGGAGGTGAACGTGGTTACTTGGAAATCGGCGTTTTTTATGCATCATGTGCGTGAAACATCACTTCTTCTCCGATCATCCCTCTGTCCTTTTTTTTGGTGAAAATAGCCGATCTACAAGCTCGCAACACGTCGCATGGCGACGCGTGCATGGCGACGCGTTGTGAGCTTGTAGATCGGCTATTTTCAAAGGGTTGATGTATATGTTTAACGTGCTCATGTGGCATTTGCCCGATCAATCAGTCGATCGATTATCTACAATACCGTCGATATTAGTCGATAAACTGATCTCTGTGAGTGCTGGGGGTCTGTTTGAAATTATTAATAAATGATAATAAAGGAATACGTCATTATTTAAAATCCATCCCCCTTGGTGGGTGTCTCCTGATAACATGAGATGGAGCTGATGGCCTGATTCTCTCTTCATTCCAAGGACCCCCAGTTTGATAGCCTAATATGCCAGTGGTTTTCAACCTTTTTCATGCCAAGGACTCCTAAATTGATATAGATTTGGCCGCGGACCCCCATCTGAAAATGTTTTGTGCCAGGGACCCCCAGGAGCAAAGATTTGAGCTAAAAGAAATGTGGGCTTTAAAAAATATTTATATTCAAAGATTTGCACACATTCTTCAAGATTTTTTCAAAAAATAGCAGATCTACAAGCTCATAGGGCGGCACTATGAGCTTGTACATCTGCTATTTTTGAATAGCCCAAAGCTAAGTGGTTAAAATGATTGTGACGCTATGTTAACTTCATTTAGCAGGGGACCCCCTGGTAGCCCCCCCCCCCCCCCCCAAAGGACCACTGGTGGTCAAAAACACTGGCCTATGGGTTAGTCCATGGACCGCCCCCCCGATCTAACACACTGTAGAATCCTCAGTGTCAATTTAACTCTGAGAGTCTACAAACGGAACCAAATGGACCCAGAGTTGCAGACCCAAAGGGGGGTCCATCATTTGGTCGAGAGAAACATGTTGTTTCCAATCAGTGGTTCTCAAACCGTGGTCCGGGGGGGATTCAAAAATAGCAGATCTACAAGCTCATATCACGGCACAAAACATTTTCAGATGGGTGGGGGGTCCGGCGACCAAAATGTGTATCAATTGAGGGGGCATGGAAAAAGGTTGTAAACCCACTGTTTTAAATCATCCTTATAGATGAAAACACTGGATGGACGGGTGTCTGTGTTCTGTTGCGTCCTATCCTATAGTGATCCATTCATAAAGGCACAGGGAGGGAGAGAGAGAGGAGTGGATGGAGGGATCAATGCTGAGCATTGATCAGGTTAGGTAGGTATCAGTAACAGGCAGAATGGGTCTAGAGATCTGGAACACAACACAATAAGAGTATTATTGAGCTCCGAGCGGCGGGGAACGAGGAATTAGATTACACCGTCTGGGAGCTAGGCTCTCTGTCCTGGGCTATAGCAGGGGTGGATGTCTGTCTCTCCCCTGGTGACTGGCTGCAGGCTGCTCGCTCTCTCTCTCTCTCTCTCTCCTCCCCCCTCCTCTCTCTCCCTGTCTCCCCTTCTACCCAAGCGTTGCCAGGTCTGCTTATTATAACCCCCCCCCCCCCCCCAAGAGTTTATTTGAAAATAGCCGATCTACAAGCTCACAACGCGTCGCATCGCGACGCGTTGTGAGCTTGTAGATCGGCTATTTTCAAAGAGTTGATGTATATGTTTAACGTGCTCACGTGGCCCCCGTGATAGTCGCTTCTTTTGGGCTCGTTCTACTAGACCTGGTTGCTTGTTTCTCTCACAGAATCTGGCAACACTGCTTCTACCCCCCCCCCCCTCTTTTCCTGTGGTCTCTCTCTCTTCCCATTTTTTTTCTTCCCCCCCACCAGGCGACAAGACCAGGGCTATATGCGTGAAAAAAACAGTCTCTTTCTCTCTCACTCACACACACACACACACACACACACACACACACACACACACACACACACGCACGCACGCTCTTTCACTCTCGCACAGTCAGTCACGTGACCCTGGGTGTGTGTGTGTGTGCACGTTTTCATTTAATCAGAAATGGTTCATCTTGGGGAGATCTAGCCCTTTGATTCCAACCTTCATCACACAATGAAGCATAATGTGATTTTCATCTTCATCAGGCATTATTACCTAATGATGAGGCTGTTTCTGCAGTGTCCTCCTCCATAACACTACACTACATGGTGATAACATTGTAATGCATCACATGTAACATAGTAATACATCACATATAACAGTCGAATTTGTCCACAATTCTATGCTGTATTGATGTTGGTACCATAGGAGAGATAACAGGCAAACGTTGATCAAAATAACAATTCTTGAATTAAGTCATGCAGATGTTTAGCAATAATTTAACTCTTGAGAGAGTAAAATGAAACCAAATGGACCCGTAAGGGTCCATTTGGTTTCATTTTACGCTCTCAAGAGTTAAAGATCTATAAGGGTCCCTTTGGTTACCAACTCTCCATCATTTAGCTGGGGACCACATGGAACCCCCTCAAGGACCAGTGGCTAAGAACCACTGACATATAACATGGTAATAGTGAGCATCCATGGTGAGCCATAATAACGTTCTATAGACATGGTGAATGTGATGCCCTGTAAATTCAGATTGGCTTCTGATTGGATGTCAGCGTTTCTATCATTCAAACGAGGATATCGTCGTGATTGTGGACTCTGCTATCCACTTGAATTACAACCGTTTGTACAACGATATACCCGTATTTATCGTTGAAGTTATGGTTCTTGGTGTGGACACACCCCCTTTAGTCTCTCGTTGCAAGAGACCGTCGTAGTCTCTAAGCCTTTAGAGACCGAGTTGTGAGTCTAGTATAAGTGTAATGTCGGGGGTAAACGGAAACCTATTAGGATGGCCGCTTTTAGCCCCACGTTTAGATCTTTTTGATCATGTCAACACGACGTTGTTGTATTTCTTTAGGGTTTGATGATTTACCTGTGATATTTGGAAAAACGTAGCCGATTTCATGCACCCGTTTTTTGGGGTATTCATCATTGGGAATTCGGGGAATTCTATATCGATCAGTAATTGTTGAGGCAAATGGAGTCGGAGCCAATATAGGGTGAAGAAGAGGTTAAACTGATTTTAATGCTATATTAACACATTAAGACCGGGAACGCATCTGTGTGTTTTTTTATCACGACAATAACGATTATCGTCCCATCCGTAGTCTGTTTGGTGGAGAGCTACCTTTACAAAAGAAGGGTGAAAGCGACTATAGAAAGGCACTTGCTTGTGCCTCAGGACCAAGCTGTACCCAAATCAATTACATACCAGGCTCTCTGTGCCATGATGGCATCTTGACTCTACCATATTCAGATGGTCAGAACATATAAAGGCCAAAGGTGAACAAAATAATAACAGTGTGTAATTGTTGTTAAGGTGTAATTCTACCTTAATTCTTCCACACCTCTGTCTTGCTAAAGAGCAGCGGACTTCCAGGTTAAAGATAAGATAACAAGACTTTCCTTGTGTGTGTCTGACATTCTGATCTTCTCCCAGTTTAGTCCTAGCCGCAATCAGGAACTTGAACCCATTAAGACCAGTGGTGTGTTCTACCGTTGTATGCTGTATACGCTGTGGGGCCTGCAGATTTTTTTTCGTCGCCACCGTATACAACCAAAAACAGTTCGAAACGGCGTATCTGATACGTTGATACGCAATGATACGCTGCACCCAGGTGGCTGGGCAGGGGGGAAACATACCAACAGCAAGAATGTGGTCTGACCGTCTGACTAGTCTAACTCTGAGTTGATGGCTTATCATGTGCGTGGCTATTGTTCTTGAGGTGATAATTAATGGCTACTGGCGACGGAATTCACACATTTCAACGACCTGCCATTCACTTCATTGAACGTAGGTCACTGAATTGAGTACTTCATTAGTATTCAAATTGCGCATCATAGCACAGCAAAATCTTGAATCTTCAATACAGTTTGTGTCTTCAATGCCAAGTTAATACTATTCTGTAATAGCTACATGAATGCTCGCTGTTAACACTGCTATTATATCTGATAAGCCTAACCAGCATTTATTTATAACAATCCTTGCACTTCTATGGTAATACAAAAGCAGCTCAGAAGTGGTTGAGTTACACTAGAAACAGTAGAAAAATCGAGTTTGTGTGGGGCAGAAACGCGCGCGAAGCACGCGCACATTTTTTTACATTAATTAATTATACGCGTGTGCGTGCCGTGCGTGTGGGAGGAACTATAAAAAAATCTAGAACACACAACTGATTAAGACCTGGAACGCATCTGTGTCACTTTTAGATTTCTTTGGGCTATTCAAAAATAGCAGATATACAAGCTAGCAGATATACAATAGCTCATATACAAAAAAAAGCATGAAAAATAAAAAATATATACAAAAAGAGGGGAGGGGGGGGGGTCGTCTGTCTTCAGGGAAACTGGTACTAGCTCCTCTTTTGGCCTCCAGAAAGATGAGTTTTTAGGGCTGTTTTGAATGAGCCCAGCGAACTGCATTTTTTGAGGGATGGGGTTAGACTATTCCATACCTTGGTGGCTGTGCTGTAGAAGGAGCATTTGCCCATGTTTGTTTTATGCGTGGGTGGGTGGTACCAGATTGTTGTTTACGCTCCCTCTAGTTTCGTGACTGTGGGTGTCACTAACTTTTTCGAGGTATTTATACAGATATGCGGGTATAGGGGGCATTTTGGGCAAATCTACAAACGTTTGCTTTCTCTCTCTTGTCCCACGTGGAAGACCAGGGTTCAGATCCCCATGGTATAGGACATGATGAAACTGATGGATTTCAGTTTTAAAGGCTCTGTTTACATGGAAGGTATAGAGGAGGAAAGTCTGCCTGCAGGCCGGCTGGAATTTCACGGTTTCCTTTTTTTTTTAGGGGCAAAGGTACTTGGCCTTTGGCGTTGTAAATTCTTTTGAGGGCACAAAGGCCAAAATGCCAGGGCAGGAAAGGCCATCAAATAAAACGGATGATTTTTAAGTCCACAGACGTAATTAATATGTCACCCCCGGTGAACTCTTTTAAGAAGCACTCGGCTCGCCTTTTGTTCTCTGATTTAAGTTTTTAATACATAGTGTAACTATCAGTGAAATAAATACTTGACCCGTTAAGACGCATGGGAACGCATCTGTGTCATTTTTTGATTTCTTTGGGCTATTCAAAAATAGCAGATCTACAAGCTCATAGCGCAGCACCGAGTGCCGCGCTATGAGCTTGTAGATCTGCTATTTTTGAGAAATCTTGGAAGTGCAAATCTTTGAAAAAAAAAAAAAAAAAAAAAAAAAAAAAAAATATATATATATATATATATATATATATATATATATTTCTTTTTAAAGCGAGCATTTGTAACTCAAATCTTTGCTTCTGCGGGGGTCCCTGGAACAAAATATTTGACACATTTTATATATATTATATTTAATATTTGAATATATATATTCAAAGACTTGTGTGTTGAGGAAATCGCATTACGCTGAGATCTATGATTCTGCTAATATAGACGGACACACACGTGCGCGCACACACACAGGTCAAGGAGAATAATGTCCTCTAGAAAGGACACAGTAAAAGTATTAATTCATTCATGAATTAATTATTAGTATTAAGTATTCATTTAACCACATGAACCCTCTGCCGCAGCCGATGTCCGCGGGACTCGGTGCTGCGCTATGAGCTTGTAGATCTGCCGTTTTTTGAATAGCCAAAGAAATCTTAAAATGACACAGAGACACGTCCCCGGTCTTACGGTTCAAAAAGCAGTTTATTTCACAAAAACGATGCATTTCTAACGACAAATTCACCCTATATTTGTACAAACTGCTGAGTCAAAGGTTCATACGTGCTCACACACACGTGCTCGACCCAGTGACTGACTAATCGGAGTCACTGGACTCTTTTGAAGATGGTGAGTCAAGGGGAGGGGGCGAGTTCAAGAGCTCAGAATCTCAACAAAAGACACCGCTGTTTAAAAACTATTGACCCTGGAAAAGAGGCAGAGGAGAGAGAAAACGCTGAAATCGGCGTCGGTGTGGGCGATGCATCAAGGCCTCGCCGCGGCCTCGGGGCAGATCATTTATTTGAGGGGCAGAAGAAGGCCAAAACTGAAGGGCCAAAACGGACGATTGCTAGCCGTGGCATTCCTGCCCGGGCACTGCGGGGGTCAGTCGGCAAGATAAAGAACTACATTTAAGATATGAACATAATGTAAATGCATTAACCTCCGGCAGCGAACCCGATGCAATGCTATCATCTGTCTGAATGGTCTCATCTCCATCTCCCACCACTAAACGATGATCTAAAAGACCGTTGAACCACGCTGTGGGAGCGAGCAGACAGACTTGTGGGTCCGTCGTTTTGGTTCCATTTGCACTCTCCGAGTTAAACCACTTAAGAAACCCTATGTATTTCATTGACTGGAGTTCCCCAGGGGTCTATCCTGGGCTCCCTAGTCTACACACCAAGTGTTCTTAGCTGAAAATAGCCGATCTACAAGCTCACAACGTGTCGCACCGTTGTGAGCTTGTAGATCGGCTATTTTCCGGCCAATGTTCTCCCCCCCCCCAGACTAGGGACGCGGCTAGAGGGTTCATGTGGTTAAATTAATACTAATAATTAATTCATGAATGAATTAATACTTTTACTGTCTGTCCTTTCTAGAGGACATTATTCTCGTGTGTGTGTGTGTGTGTGTGTGTGTGTGTGTGTGTGTGTGTGTGTGTGTGTGTGTGTGTGTGTGTGTGTGTGTGTGTGTGTGTGTGTGTGTGTGTGTGTGTGTGTGTGTGTGTGTGTGTGTGTGTGTGTGTGTGTGTGTGTGTGTGTGTGAGACGTGTGTGTGTGTGTGTGTCCGTCTGTATTAGCAGAATCATAGATCTCAGCGTAATGCGATTTCCTCATCACATCTCTGGCAGATGTCTGCATCCAATCCGTCTTATTGGAAAACCATCATTCACTTCCTTATAGAATATTGACAGGGCCTATGTGTGCGTGCCAGTGTGTGCGTGTTGTACGTATGACATTTATCTCTGTTTGTTCCTATTATTGCCATCCATCCATCTATCTGTCTGTCTGTCTGTCTGTCTCACTTTACCTGTGTGTGTGTGTGTGTGTGTGTGTCTGTCTGTCTGTCTGTCTGTCTGTCTGTCTGTCTGTCTGTCTGTCTGTCTGTCTGTCTAATGTATGTATAATGTATGTAATTTAATCCAAAGCACTTTGTCAGACGCTTGGCTGCTGAGAGTGAGTCTGTCCGCAAGCTATCTGTAACACACACACAGGCACAGGCAGGACGCACACACACGGCACGCACGCACGCACGCACGCACGCAGGACGCACACTCACATGCAGCAGCAAACACACTCACACACACACACACCCACGCACTGGTATTATTACTATACTGGTATCAATATCAGCAAGTCTGAGCTTGTAGATCTGCTTTTTTCGGTGCACTAAACCAAATGTAACGTAGTATAAATCAGGTATACTGTACCTCCGAACCTAATGCTGCGTTCACGCGGGCAGATACAAAGATAAACAGCATATTTGACGCTTTGTATCCGCGTTGCTCAACGCGGTCGTTGACGTCATCGAGCGTGCTGCGTCATCGGAGCTCCAGTTGTAGTTTGGTATCTTTGTATCTGGAAGTTGAACCCAGCTCAACTCGAATAGGCTCTATTGCACAGCAGCCATATTGGGAATGAATTGGGGCCCCTTCCTTACTTACTTCACAGGTGTCACCAATAATACTAATTAAGGCGCTGTTCCATTCAGTGTGGCATAGTGGTTGTCTTATTTTCCAAGGACGCCCATAACTCTGAGAGTGTAGAAATGGAACCAAATGGACCCTCACGGGTCCATTTGGTTCCATTTGTACACTCTCAGAGTTACACACCCTCCATAAGGGGCCATTTGGGAACCAAAATGGAGTGTTTCTAGTGAGCCAACATGCACGTTATCAGCGCCCTGACCAGAATGGAACAGAGCCTTCATTAGTATCATTGGTAACACCTGTGAAGGAGTAAGAAGCGGCCCAATTTCTTTCCAATATGGCTGCTGTGCATAGAGCCTATTTGTATCTTTGTATCTTCCCGTGTGAACGCAGCTAATATTCTACTATAACTGTGGGCCTGTGGGGGCATCTGGCCCATACAGTATATATATTGTAAAACAAACAAGTACACACACTCTACTTATTGCCAGTAGTTCCCCTCTCTCAACACACACACGCACACACGCACACACACACACACACACACACACACACACACACACACACACACACACACACACACACACACACACACACACACACACACACACACACAACACACACGCTCAAATGCATTAGCCTGTGTGTACTGTGTACAGTACACATGTGTTTACATGAGCTAAGCCTGTAGTGTTTATTTAAAAATGTCTCCAGTAAAGCCAGCCTGTCGGCCTCGCTACATTACACACTCTGCCTCCGGAGGTCATGTGACCTGTCTGTGTGAAGAGCACAAACTAAAGTTAAAATGACATCATCAACAACAGGTGACCTGACTGGACAAGATGTGATGAGTCATGTAGCGGTCTGTCTGTCTGTCTGTCTGTCTGTCTGTCTGTCTGTCTGTCTGTCTGTGGTCTGTCTTTGTACATCCCGGTTATCTTTTCATGTTTATTTCTGTTCCATATTTGTTTCTCTCTGTCTCTGTGTGTGTCTGTCTCTCTCTCTCTCTCTCTCTCTCTCTCTCTCTCTCTCTCTCTCTCTCTCTCTCTCTCTCTCTCTCTCTCTCTCTCTCTCTCTCTCTCTCTCTCTCTCTCTCTCTCTCTCTCTCTCTCTCTCTCTCTCTCTCTCTCTCTCTCTCCTCTCTCTCTCTCTCTCTCTCTTCTCTCTCTCTCTCTCTCTTCTCTCTCTCTCTCTCTCTCTCTCTCTCTTCTCTCTGTGGTGTCTGATCTCTCTCTCTGTGTCTTGATCTCTCTCTCTGTCTTGATCTCACTGTAAAGTCCTCAGTGTTACTTTAACCATGATCTACCAGTAAGGTCCATTTGGTTATATGTGTACAAATGGATAGATTATTACTGTGTTCTCTCTCACTTTTTTCTGTCTTGACAGATATTTTGTCTGTCTGTCTGTCTGTCTGTGTGGGTCATCATCTCTCACAGCGCCAGTCCCTCCGAAATGTCTCAGTCCATTTACCCACGCTGCTTTGGGCCATGTCAATCAATTCACCTCATTGACCTCAGCCAATCACACGTGTATTTGATCAGATGGGTGGGGGGTGGGGGGGGGGGGGGGGTTCTGGAGGTTTGGAGAGTACACTCGTGGTCATAAGGTTGCTAGTTCAAATCCCTCCAATAGCGAGGGGAGAAGTGAAGTCCCTGTAGGTTTTTTTTTCTTTCTGATGCTTCTGAAATCAATTTGACCCATGCTGCTGCTTTTGGGACGTGTCAATCAATTCACCCGACAACCTCAGCTAGTCAGTGAGGCGGGGCTTCTCATACAGAGGTCAGGGAGGATCGACTGTGATTGGTTGGGAATTAACCGACGGATCGTTTGTATGTTCGTTACGCACACACACGTTTTGTTAAAATGACGTTTCCGAAATGTCCATTATCGAAGAGGGAGTCCTCAGCGATGAGTTAATCCAACGCGTCTGTGTCATGTTAGAATTCTTTGGCTATTAAAAAATAACAGATATACATATGAGCTTGTAGATCTGCACGTGAACGTTTTTGCAAATCTTTGAATATATATATATTTTTTTAAAGTGAACATTTGTAACTCAAATCTTTGCTTCTGGGGGTCCCTGGAATAAAACGTTTTGAGATATCAAATACATATCTAAAAATCGAACATTTTCTAAATCCTAACAGTATGTTGCTATATCAGTGGTGCTCCAACTCGTCCATGTCAAATGATATGTATTGGCAGCGGACCCCATCTCAAAAAAACGTTGTTCCAGGGACCCCCAGAAGCACATATCAGAGTTGAAAATGTTCGCTTTGAAACGTACATCTATATATTCAAAGATTTGCTAAATGATGTTTCAAAAGATAGCAGATCTACAAGCTCATAGCGCGGCACCGAGTGCCGCGCTATGAGCTTGTATATCTGCTATTTTTGAATAGCCAAAGAACATCTATCTTAACACTCAGCCTGAATCTCCATTTGGTTTCACTCCATCATTCCTGGGAGTCTTTTCCAAACGGCATCAATAGCAACATCAATTCTATTCTGTCAAAATCAATTATGTTCCATCAATATCAATTCTATCAGCGTCAATAATATGGGACATAAGTGGCTCTCGAGGTAGAGCAGCCATCTTGGAATCAGAAGGTTCCCCGTCGTTGAGCCAGACACTGAACCCTTAACTGCTCCCGAACTATAGAGTAATGTTTGGAACTATACAGTAATGTATGGAACTATACAGTAATGTATGGAACTATACAGTAATGTTTGGAACTATACAGTAATGTATGGAACTATACAATAGTGTTTGGAACTATTGATTGCCCCATGCATGGCAAGCGTACTCACACATTCATTGCGTGCTTGTTATGTTCCAAATCAACCGTACGTTGGTTTTGCCAATAAATAATTGAATATTATGTGAATATACTGCTTTCACAATGGAAGTCTATGGGAGTGTCATAACTCTCTTTCTCAATAGCCCCGAGTGTGACTAAAGATTCAGATATTTGTTGGATTACGGTTATGTGTGTCTGTCGGATGGGGGACTTTAATGAAACTTCGAGCGCAAATGTGTACAACCCCCAATTCTCTCCAAGGACCACAATGGAAATAAGACAAAGGTCAAAGGTCACGGTCACAATCAAGCCCAAGGACCAAACAAATGACATCATGGGGGTCACATCTCTGAGGCTTTTAGACTGATGCAAAGTCATTTCAAGTGATGTAATCTTTTGCAAAATCTATGATGTCCGCCGCACCCCCAGAGGTGATTTAACTCTGGGTCAAAGCGGGGCAAGGGGCCAAATGACTCGTCTTGAGCGTTTGCACAATGCTCTCCTGAGTGACTTCCTTCGAGTTGTATGATGTCACTTTAGATTTTTAACCCATTAAGACCTGAAGCCGATCCTACATGTCTCCTAAATCCCAACAGTATGTATGAAAAACGTATGTTTCTATATCAGTGGTGCTCAATCTCATGTGAAGGACCCCCAAAATGATATGTATTTGGTCGCGGACCCCCATCAAAATACTTTGTTCCAGGGACCCCCAGAAGCAAAGATTTGAGTTAAAAATATATATATTCAAAGATTTGCACACATTTTCACGAATTTTCAAAAATAGCAGATCTACAAGCTCGTTGCGCGGCACTCGGTGCCGCGCTATGAGCTTGTATATCTGCTATTTTTGAATAGCCCAAAGTGTAAAATAATGCTTTTTAGCTCAAATCTAAAAATGACACAGTTCCAGGTCTTAATGGGTTAATGGCTTGGCTCCGTAGGTGCCAAGCAGATTAAACTTTTTCATAGATTTCATAGATGGGCTTCATCGACTTTTTTGACAGCACTATCATCAGTATTGTGTAAATTGACATTTTTTAAAAATCTTTTTTATTACCTTTGGCTCTGCACTTGGTCTGCTCTTTTTTTTCTCTCTACACCAAAACAGACCGGCCAACAGACCTAGCCGGTCTGAAGCGATGTACACGTTTTAGCTTTGCTATTTTTGTAGCGTTCCCCTCCGTGGGTGGTATACATGCCGTGGTGACATGTTTTATACGTATTGAAATACATATGACGGAATATATATATCTTTGACAATAATATGGTCATAAGTCATGGATATATCATCTGCGCTGCGGTTCACGTTTCTCGGGCGTCTCTTCCTGGAAAAGCCATGTGACTCCAGAGTAAGAGGCCTGATTCATACTTGGTCGGGCAAAGTGTCGCGCGCAGAGAATAGGCTCTATACACAGCAGCCATATTATGAAGACATTCACAGGTGTTACCAATGATACTAATGAAGGCTCTGTTCCATTCTGTTCAAACAGAGTCAGGGTGCTGATATTGTGCATGTTGGCTCACTGGAAACACTCTGTTACACCAGTGGGTCTAAAGTTGGGGTCCAGAGACCCTCATGGGCTTCCAAATGGCCCCTTACAGGTGTGTAACTCTGAGAGTGTACAATTGGAACCAAATGGACCCGTATGGGTGCATTTGGTTCCATTTGTACACTCTCAGAGTTATGGGGGTCGTGGAAACCACTGTGCTACACTAAATGGAACAGAGCCTTAATTAGTATCATTGGTAACACATGTGAAGGAAGTGATAATATGGCTGCTGTGCATAGAGCCTATAGCAGACGCAGCGCATTGTGAGCTTGTAGGTCTGTTATTCTCTGCCATTTACGGTGCGCAGCGCCATCGCACGAGGAGTGCAATGGGTGTATCGAGGGAGGACTGTCGAGCAGTTAAATTCTTTATTTAACTGCTATGCTTATAGCAGTTTATTTATATTTATTTTCACATCCGTCATGTTCCGTGGAAGGAAATTATTAATAATAAAAAAAATGGCCAACGTCACACCGGACAATGTCCTCACCTGATTCTACCAGACATTTTCCAGAATTCATATGAGTAAGGGGCTTAAAGGGCTATACCACTCATTTTCAACATCGAACCATATGTCATAATATACCTTTAGAGCCGTTTTGTGGAAATAATAAAAAAGTCCCCCCCCCCCCCCCCTTCTATGTCGCCTAGAACTGGAGAATTTATTGTTGGGGTCATGTGATCAGTGACATACTACTGTACTCTTTGGCCACCCCTCTAGGCTGCCTCATTCACTTCCAGCAGAAACGGTGCGACTTGAATATAAAGTTAAGACTTGTTTAAGCGTTTTCAGCCAATTGGTTTCCATTATCTAGTAGTACTATGTCTCGTGAAATGCGACGTATAACCACATGCCATTATAAACTACTACAAGTCGTATTAATTCCACACAACGGCTCTGAGGTATGTTATGACATGGTTCAATGTTGAAAATGAGTGGTATTCCTTCCTTTCAGGGAAGGCCCTTGTTGTATCCTGCGTCGTTTCCTCTCACAAAGCCGCTCAAACAGAGCAGACTGTTAACACTTAGCACCTCATCGACACGCTGGACAGACTGGGGGGGGGGGGGGGTCACATTCACACAATGGCTTTCAATAGGTTGTTAACTACCGGCTGGTTAACGACCTTCTTTTGTTTTGTTAACTAGAGCAGTGTGAGACTGGACTGAGGCCGTCTGTGAATAGTACTGTGTGTGTATATATATATATCATTGATTCTCAACCTTTTTATGATTTCAAGTTTCTTTTTGTACATGCATTAGGCCAGGGGTCTTCAACAGGGGGTCAGGGACCCCCGAGGGGGTCTTCAGAGTTACTGCAGGGGGGCCGCCAAATCTTTGTGTGATGGGATGTTTCTTTTTTTTTTACATTAACCCTATAGAATCCCTATTCTGAAGGATAAGGATAATTCCTTTTAACAGGTCGTTCATGAAAGTCCTTGCGGTCTTGTTTCCAATGAGAACCTGTGAGCAATTAGGGGTTAAGAGTCTTGCTCAGGGACAAATTTCATTTCATCGACACATATGCTGACCTGGCCTGGAATCGAACCTGGGGCAACCAGGGCCTCTGGCTCCCTAGGCGGGCTCACTAACCATTCAGCTATGGCCGCCCCAATGAGGGGAACATTAGCCAATCTAGCAGATCTACAAGCGTTGTGAGCTTGTGTAGAGTGAAAAAAGTGCAGGCCAAGTCAGAACCAAAGGTCATGTAATGAGGCTATGTAATGAGGGTTTAAGTGGTTAGAAAATACAAATACAAAAAAAAATACACATTAACATGAATCCAACATAGCTGTCAAACAAGTCCATGAAGCCATCTATGAAAAAGATGCAACACAATTGTGTACAATATGTAGTGGGGGGTCCCTGCTTCATCTCTCTCTCAGCTAAAGGGTCCTTGGCCTGAAAAATGTTGAAGACCCCTGCATTAGGCCACAGACCGCCATTAGACACCACATTTTATAAATAATCCTCAGTGATCATTTAGCACAGAGTGGACAAATGGTGTGTACATTTTGTATATATTTGCCTAGATAGATGGATAGATAGATACCTTTTTATTGATCCTGTGGAGGAAAATCAGTGGCCCAGAGGCAGCACCGCAGTGTGCTCCTTGGCAGAAATGGAAACTCAAAAATGTAATTTTTGATTGAACTCTTTCTCTTGAACTTCTGCAAAATCCATACAGAGGGAAGTGGGAAAGTGACAGCTATCGCTTCCTCTTCACAACCTTTTTCCCGTGTGAAATAATTACAGACAGCAGGAGATAGGCCCCCCCATATCTCAACTCTCGGAGAGTGTACAAATGGAACCAAAATGGACCCGTAGGGGTCCATTTTGGTTCCATTTGTACACTCTCACATCCATCCGTGTGTCCTCCGGGGGAGGAAGCACGAATGCACTCAGTACGTTTTCATGGCAAAAGCCACCAATTGAATGTTTAATTTTTGAGCGGTGTAGCCGCTCCTATAAGTGGGGTCCGGACACCTCATTAGTACACCCTTCGCTGTACTGTGATTGGCTCATAATAGCACACCCCTCTACATTAGTACACCCCTAGCTGTTCTGTGATTAGCTGACTATTGGCTGACTCTATTCAGCACTGTGATTGGCTAGCGAGACACATGATGAAATTAATAACCTATAAATAGGACTAATAGGACTGTGCACTTTTTTTAAAAAGTGAGCTTCCATCACATCATGATGATGACCACTGTGATGACCACTGTGATGACCACTGTGATGACTACACCGCTCACTTCACACTGGGTGTGATTTTTTTTTTAATGTCATTTGTGTAAGTGGAATATTTGGCTCTAGATCAGGGGTGGGTGACCACCTCTTTTTGATCTACCAATTGATCAGAGTGGGCATTTTACCCATCCTAAAACCATGCGGAGCAGTGGGTGCTATTCATTATTTACCCAGCCTAACTATCAGGAGCAGTGGGACTCGCTCTTTCTTTGGTGTTTCGCCCAGGTGGGCGTGGTCCCTGAACCTAATCCTAAACTTAACCTCACAAAAACTTTGCCTAACCCTAACCCTCACAGGGAACTACGCACACGCATACTATACCACGCCCGCCTGGTCGAAACACAGGGAAAAAAGAGAGAGTCCGGGTGCTAGTACATGGCCCGGGGTAGCAGTGAGGGGGTTAAGTGATTTCTTGCCTCGGGTCGAGCACATGGACCATGCAGGGACCAGGGACAGGGAAAAGAACCGACAACCTTCTGTTCTCCCACTCGGCTTCTCTCTAGCCACTCAGCTATGCCCGCTCCAGGGCTTAAGAAGTGATCCTGTGCCAGGAAAAGGTTGCCCATGGTGACCCCTGTCCCTTGCTCTCCAGCAGTGGTTCTCAAAGGCTTTCATGTCAAGGACCCACACATTCATATGTATTTGGCATCGGACCCGCACCGCAAAAAGAGTTTGTGCCACCAGCGACCCCCCCCCCCCCAGAAGAGAACTACTTACTTATCAAGGAAAAAAAAAATACTGCCTTATTTAGTTCATGACTTGGTGACTTGGGCGACGGTTTGGACTTTAAGTGAGGGTGGGTTGCGCAGCGCCGACCTCACTCTCTCGCCCGAGTCCACCTGTATCCAGTGGCAAGACAAGAGTCGAGACGGCTGGAGATGGAGGCCGGGTGCTAGTGGATCACCTGGATGCATTACATTCGAACACATCCAGTCCGTAGCGCTCCACAAAGCTTGCTGGCATCGCCGTTCTGCCCGTTGAAACTCTGAGGGTTTCCTCCGCACAGTCTGCCCGAAAACCAGTCTTCTATCCCAGTGTGTTGGCTAGGCCAGGGCCAGGCACCACGGGAAGAGGCTCTATTCACAGCAGCCATATTATGAAGGCATTCACAGGTGTTACCAATGATACTAATGAAGGCTCTGTTCCATTCTGGTCAAACAGAGTCAGGGTGCTGATGTTGTGCATGTTGGCCCACTGGAAACACTCTGCTACACCAGTGGGTCTACAGTTGGGGTCCAGGGACCCTCATGGGCTTCCAAATGGCCCCTTCCATTTGGTTCCATTTGTACACTCTCAGAGTTATGGGGGTCGTGGAAACCACTGTGCTACACTAAATGGAACAGAGCCTTCATTAGAATCATTGGTAACACCTGTGAATGTCTTCATAATATGGCTGCTGTGAATAGAGCCTAGTACCATACAGGCATGCAGGAGGACCAGGTCTATCTAGTAGGGATATTTTCCTTAGCCAGAGGACCCTTGCTTGATGTAAAGATGCTACCTCTCTGTAGCCTGCGGGTGCAGTTTAACGTCTTGCCCAGGACTACTTTATTTAGTTCGGTACTGTTCAGTTCACCGACTGTTTAGTAGAACTGCCTCGTGTGTGTGTGTTACTCTCCCTTCCTCTTATCTCTCTCTTCTCTTTCCATCTCACTCTCCTGTTATTTAGTCTCTCTCTCTCTCTCTCTCCCTCTCTCCCTCTCTCCCCTCCCCCCACCCCTCTCCAGAGGGAATAGTTTTTTTCCACATCTCTACTCCGGTACAGTGATGTGTTAAAGTTAAGTCATGGAATGTTCCATACGGCACTGCCGCTGCTGCTCCGTTCCTCCTCCTCTGGTCACTTTGAAATCAGAACCATGATTCCAACCCAGTGGCTCTAACCTCTGGAACGCTGCTCTCTGTGTTGCTACTGATCTGATCGTCCTTAAACGCCATTCAATCCATTTTAAGATTTATTCTGGCAATTAAAAAATAGCAGATCTACAAGCTCATAGCGCGGCACCAAGTGCCGCGCTATGAGCTTGTAGATCCGCTATTTTTGATGATCTGATAAAATCGGGAAGATTTGTGCAAATCTTTGAATATATATATATATTTTTTTAAAGCGAACATTTGTAACTGTCAAATGTCTCAACTGATGTCTGAAAAACTATTGTTGCTATAACAGTGGTGCTCCAACGTTTTCCTGTCAAGGACCTCCGACATGATATGTATTTGGCCGCGGACCCCCATCTCGAAATATGTTGTTCCAGGGACCCCCCACCGGAGGCAAAAATTTTAGTTACAAACATTGGCTTTAAAAAAAAATATATATATATTCAAAGATTTGCTAAAATTGTCACAATTTATCAAAAAAATAGCTGATCTGCAAGCTCATAGCGCGGCACTCGGTGCCGCGCTATGAGCTTGTAGATCTGCTATTTTTGAATAGCCAAAGAAATCTAAAATGACACTGATGCGTTCCCCGGATTAAATGGACTTTGATAATGGTGATCGTCTCGGAAGGAAACGTTCAATTGCTGCTTGCCACACATATCAACAAGCCTCAAGCCTGATTCATACTATAGTTGCACACTTGTGTTGCGTGCCGTAAATGGCAGATATAACACAAGCTCACAACACCTGTTGTGAGCTTGTAGATCTTCTGTTTACTGAGCACGACACCGGCAAGCAACCAAGCATAACTGAGCCTTCACAGGCTGTCTTAAGCACCCATAACAAACAGGTTCCTTCGTCCGTCCGTCCGTCCGTCCGCTCATTCACTTCACGTCCGTCTCTTTGTAGACTTTGCCACGTCTTTGTGCGTTGCCCTGATGCATATCAAGCCGCGGGTCCTTGAAAAGAGGCTAAGGCCCTCAGGCTGCAGAACAGGTGCTGAGCCCTTAGCCGTCACAATGTCAGTGTTTAAAGGTGACTCTGCACCAAACGGACTACTTCAGACTGCAACAGACTGGTAATCTGTTGGCAAAAGTTGGCATTCATTTTAGTTCAGCATAAGCACTCGTCCGATGCGCACATTGTTGTGTTATTGGGTTAGATCTGGCAGGATGGCCTGCCAGTGTTGCCAGGTCTGCTTATTATAAGCGACGTTGAGCTTGTTTTCCTGTAACGTTGCTTGTAAATATTCATAGTTGCTGGTTCCTTTTGTTTGGGCTTGTTTCTGAAGTGTAGTTGCTTTTTTCGGCTGGCTTTCAAGATTCTTTTTGAAAATAGCCGATATAATAGGTCTCAAGTGGTGAAACTGGTCGCTTCTTTTGGGCTTGTTTTCATAGACCTGGTCGCTTGTTTCACTCACAGAATCTGGCAACACCGAAGCCGGCTCGGACCAAAGCTTTTACCCCCCTCTCTCCCCCCTCTTCTCTACCCCACGCCTCTACCAGTCGGCCCACAGACTGTACATGCTCGGTTTCTCATCGTCGGGGCGATAGAGGTCCGGACGCGACGGAACGACGCTATCCGACAACAAGTTGTCGGCAGCAGGGCGCTTTCCAACGCCTCCCGCCGCCGAGTCGGGACTAAATGGGTGCGTTGGAGAGAGCTGCCTTAAGTATTCACCCTGCTGCACTTTTGACCATAATCTGTTGGTTTCTTGTTTTTCCATCCATGCACTAACTGAATTTCCCTGGCGAGATCAATAAAGGTCTATCTTTTTATAAAGGGTCTATCGACCTATCTTGCACCCACGCAGGCACAGCACATTAACCTGTCCACCTGTTGATTGGGTAATGTGTAAGTGTACACGTATCTTCATGCATCCGACATGTTCGATGAAATTGTTTATTTAGCTTTTATTTTGAGATTTCCATCTCCTTTTCGAAGTGGGCCCTGGCCACACGAAGGCAGCGTAAGATATGAAGTTTTAACGTACGTTTAAAAACCAAATGATTCATTCCAATGAGGGAGTCTAGCTTCAAATCGTTTTGATTCCAAGAAAACGGTGCAGCGGCCAAAAGCACGTTTCCCAAATCCAGCTCTCACAGTGGGAACATGAATCAGGATATGAGATTTGTGACCTTAGAAATGTTTTGTCCTTGTTGTTGAATGAATAACGCGCTTAAGTACGTTTTATAGCTGCCCCGGGATAGCTTTGTGTACAAACAAACAATTCATACAACACACAACGATGTGCGAGGTATGAACGGTTGGTTACAAATCGTAAAGCAACATGATAGCTCACCACTCACCACTCCGACTAGTGGCTTCCGCGTGCGGTTAGGGTTAGGGTTAGGGTTAGGTATAGGGTTCGTCAACGTCGGAAAGGCGACATGTCGGAAAGGAGAAATGCACCCGCTCTATTCACAGAAGCCATATTATGAAGACATTCACAGGTGTTACCAATGATACTAATGAAGGCTCTGTTCCATTTAGTGTAGCACAGTGGTTTCCACGACCCCCATAACTCTGAGAGTGTACAAATGGAACCAAATGGACGCTTACGGGTCCATTTGGTTCCATTTGTACACTCTCAGAGTTACACACCTGTAAGGGGCCATTTGGAAGGCCATGAGGGTCCCTGGACCCCAACTGTAGACCCACTGGTGTTTCCAGTGGGCCAACATGCACAATATTAGCACCCTGACTCTGTTTGACCAGAATGGAACAGAGCCTTCATTAGTATCATTGGTAACACCTGTGCATTTCTTCATACTATGGCTGCTGTGAATAGAGCTGATTGCAACACAAAGATACAACCAGTTAACACTAATTCAGATGCACCACTCTGTTCACACTGGGTGTTTTTTTTTAATTATCTGTATTTAGCCTTGTAACTGGAGTGGTACGAAGGTATATAATGATGTATATGTACAGTATGTATGCAGTGGAAGCTGCTTGTCTTCAGCAGTGAATTTATTTCTGCAGAAGACTCACAATATACTGCACCTGACACACACACACACACACACACACACACACACACACACACACACACACACACACACACACACACACACACACACACACACACAAGAGACACGACACAACCACAGGATGAGCAGAGGAAGCAATCAGCTGACACTCCGACTTCCTCCAGTCGTCCCTCCTGACCTCCAACACACACTGAGGATGTGTGTGTGTGTGTGTGTGTGTGTGTGTGTGTGTGGGGATATTTACGTGTGTGGCAAGGTCGGGGTCAAACACATGCCTGCTGTGTGTGGTTGCATGTGTTTTCTGCTCGTGTGTGTATGTGTGTGTGTGTGTGTGTGCAGCTGTTAAGCTATAGAGATGTTTTATGGACCAGCAGGGACTCGTAGAATAAATGCAGCAACAATACTCTGGCGTGTTTGTACATTACGACTGTACATCTACATTAGTGTGTCCATTTACCTCTGTGTGTGTGTGTGTATGCGTGTGTGTACTTCTATTACTATGCCTGTGAGTGCCTTATGTCCCCACAAGCATATATAGTAGAATTAGATCCATCAAATCAATCTAGGAGAAATAGACGTTGTGTGAGGACCATTTTCCTGGTCCTGACAAGAGAAATGGATGTTTTACGGTTAAAGATTTGGGGAATTAGGAAAATATTCAGGTTACGATTAGGTCATACATGGGCAACTGGCCCCCACCTTCACTTAATGCGGCCCGCAGGTTAATATCAGAATACTGATTATATTATTGATTTCAGCTGTTACAATTCCAAACATGCACACATGACCCACTTTAATGACTTCACTCTATATTAGTAGCTTAATGACTAGTATTAACATTCTATTGTCTTTTTTTATGTCCAATGTATTTGTATTTATAAGTTCCTAAAGTTAACATAAGTATAACTACATGCATTTGAAATGAAATAAAAATGTTACTTTTCAGGATTTCAAAAATGGCAAAACGATATTCTGGATTCCAACAAAAAAATAGCAAAAATAGCAGATCTACAAGCTCAATGAATAGCAGATCGGCTATTTTTGCTACTTTTGTGTGACATAGAATTTACGAAAAAAAGTTAAAATATGGACATCAGACGTGTCTGCCCGACAGTATATGCAATGTGGCCCTCTGGAGTGAGTGTGGAAATAATAGTGGCCCTCTCCATCATCAAAGTTGCCCACCCCTGGATTAGGTATTTAGAGGTTAGGTTTAGGGGTTAGAGTTACTGATTTATATATGGTTTTGGTACCAGTGCGAGCGACCAAAATAGCTTTGCCGAGTTGTACTTGCAATTAGGAAAAAGATTCAGGTTCTGATTAGAGAGGTTTTTAGAGGTTAGGTTTAGGTGTTGGGGTTGGGGTTAAAACAGAGCCTGTTTTATACTTAGTTTGCGTACCGGAGTAACTAGTGAGTTTGCAGATTGTCTATTTTTGGGTTTAGTATTACGGTAAAAAAGGGTACATTTACATTTTTTTAAATGTCTTTCATAAAAGCACTGTACTAAAATGTTGTTGTCCTCACAATTTTGTGTGTGTGTGTGTGTGTGTGTGTGTGTGTGTGTGTGTGTGTGTGTGTGTGTGTGTGTGTGTGTGTGTGTGTGTGTGTGTGTGTGTGTGTGTGTGTGTGTGTGTGTGTGTGTGTGTGTGTGTGTGTGTGTGTGTGTGTGTGTGTGTGTGTGTGTGTGCGTGAACATTGCTCTCGAGACGTTCCTTTCAGTCCATTAGCGAGTGGATTTCAACAGAAGTGTTTAACATTAGTTGTAACGTTCTTGTCGGACCAAGGTGTTTATGTATGTTTACACCATTAAACAAGCTATTTATACTGCTGACAATGTTCCAAAACATACCACCGTTTTTAGATCTACAACACCCATTATGAGGAACTATACAGTACGGTAATGTTTGAAACTATACAGTAATGTTTGGAACTATACAGTAATGTTTGGAACTATACAGTAATGTTTGGAACTATACGGTTGTGTTTGGAACTATATAGTAATTTTTGTAACAATACAGTAGTGTTTGTAACTGTTGGTTGCCACATGACAGGCGCTACTTCCACATTATTCTTGTTACCTTTGAGCACACCGAAAGTTGGTTTAGGCAATAAATGAATGAATATTCTTTGTTTATGGTGTAAGTCTATGGGGGTGTCCTAACTCTGTCTCAATAGCTCTGGGTGTGATGTGTTGTTTTGTTTAGTTGATATGACTGTTTTGATGATAGTTTGTCCTGACCCCCCACACACACACACACACACACACACACACACACACACACACACACACACACACACACACACACACACACACACACACACACACACACACACACACACACACACACACACACACACACACACACTGACCAGTGATTTGTGTTTGTAATGAAATAACAGGCTGATGAGGGAACATTTGGTGATGTAACACAACATCTTAATGATGTGTGTGTGGCTGCGTGCGTGTGAGTTAGTGATGGGATGGCACACACACACACACACACACACACACACACACACACACACACACACACACACACACACACACACACACACACACACGGAAATGGTCTGTTTGTTTGTGTGCATGAATGTGTGCGTGCAAATGACCGGATTCAGTAGGAGTTGACGTATAAGTGCAATGGTTTCAGTTGGATTACTACTGTCCAGGTTCTAAGGCAGGGAACGTTCTAAATACGGTTTTGTTCTTGTTAAGGTTGGCCCTCCTGTTTACTTGAATTCATAAAGTATTGGAATTTTGGCTCGGAAATGCAACAAAAACTCCATGAATTCGAGGCCTCACGGGGCGAGTAATTGAATTCCACATGGAGCAGGACTCTGTATGTGGACACATTAACTTGCGCTTGGATTGCAAAATCCACATTTCATATTGTGGCCTGGCCTGCTGTGTTTAATAACCCATTCAATCGGGGAACGCATCTGTATCATTTTTTAGATTTCTCTGGCTATTCCCAAAAAATAGCAGATGTACTGAGCTTGTAGATCTGCATTTTTTTTGAAAACCTGTGAAAATGTGTGCAAATCTTTGAATATATATATATATATATATGTTTTAAAGCATTTTCTTTAACTCCGATCTGTGCTTCTGGAGGTCCCTGGAACAACATATTTTCAGATGGGGGGGTCCGCAGCCAAATACATATAGTTTTGGGTCCTTGACATGGAAAAGTCGGAGCACCACTGATAATAGCAACACCCTGTTGCTATACTGTACTTATCTGTTTAGATATGGATTGGTCGCGGACCCCCATCTCAAAATGTTTTTTTTCAGGGACCCCCCCCCCCAGAAGCAAAGATTTGAGTAACAAATCTTGGCTTAAAAGATTTTAAACGTTTTTAAAGAAATAGCAGATCTACAAGCTCGTAGCGCTATGAGCTGCTATTTTTTAATAGCCCAAAGAAATCTTTAAAATGTCACAGATTTAGTTTTCCGGTCTTAATGGGTTAAGAAGACCAAGATGGGCTCTCTATAATCGGTGTGTCTCCCATGGGGGTGTTGGACTCCACGTGGCCACTGGCCAGGCCATGACATCAGTCCGTTATGATGCATCTATTATGATGTATGACAACACATTTGGGCCAGCGTTTCGGGCTCCATTCACTGTAATTTCAAGTTAAATATTTCCAGAAAATACAAAACATGTGTGTCAGCAAAATGCGTGGAGCGAGCTATTACCCTGCTTGGCCCTACTACTGGCAGCGAGCACAAGACATGTAGCCCTGGACAGACAGACAGACAGTCACTCTTAAGTTGACTCTCCACCAAACAGACTACTTCAGACTGCAACAGACTGAAAAAGTTGGCATTTAGTTCAGCATAAGCAGTCGTCCGATGTGCACATTCATTGTTGTGCTAATGCGTTAGAACTGGCAGGCTGGCCTTGCCAGGTCTGCTTATTATAAGCGACTTTGGGCTTGTATTCCTGTAATGTCGCTTGTAAATACTCATAGTTGCTGGTTGCTTTAGTTTGGGCTTGTTTCTGAAGTGTAGTTGCTTATTTGGGCTTTATTATTTGGGGATTATTTTTGAAAATAGCTGATATAATAGGGCTCAAGTGGTGAAACTGGTCCCTTCTTTTGGGCTTGTTTTTTCATAGACCTGGTTGCTTGTTTCACTCACAGAAGCCGGCTCGGACCAAACCTTTACCCCCCTCTCTCCCCCCTCTTCTCTACCCCACGGCTTTACCAGTCGGCCCACAGACTGAACATGCTCAGTTTCTCATGGTCGGGCCGATAGAGGTCCGGACTCGACGGGACGACGCTATCCGACAACAAGTTGTCGGCAGCAGGCGCTTTCCGTCTCCCTCCGGTGGAGAGCTGCCTTTATGGACGGCTCAGCTCCTACTGATCCACATTGTAACTTAGCCTGTGGAACTGAACGTCAAATTTACACGACCCAATGCGCTTGGTGGAGCTGTCACATTTCTCTCTCTCTCTCTCTCTGTGTCTCTCTCTCTGTCTCTCTCTCTGTCTCTCTCTCTGTCTCTCTCTGTCTCTCTCTGTCTCTCTCTGTCTCTCTCTGTCTCTCTGTCTCTCTCTGTCTCTCTCTGTCTCTCTCTGTCTCTGTCTCTCTCTGTCTCTCTCTGTCTCTGTCTCTCTCTGTCTCTCTCTGTCTCTCTGTCTCTCTCTGTCTCTCTCTGTCTCTGTCTCTCTCTGTCTCTCTGTCTCTCTCTGTCTCTCTCTGTCTCTGTCTCTCTCTGTCTCTCTCTGTCTCTCTGTCTCTCTCTGTCTCTGTCTCTCTCTGTCTCTCTCTGTCTCTCTGTCTCTCTCTGTCTCTGTCTCTCTCTGTCTCTCTCTGTCTCTCTCTGTCTCTCTGTCTCTCTCTGTCTCTCTCTGTCTCTCTCTGTCTCTCTGTCTCTCTCTGTCTCTGTCTCTCTCTGTCTCTCTCTGTCTCTCTGTCTCTCTCTGTCTCTGTCTCTCTCTGTCTCTCTCTGTCTCTCTCTGTCTGTCTCTCTCTCTCTCTCTGTCTCTCTCTGTCTCTCTGTCTCTCTCTGTCTCTCTATCTCTCTCTGTCTCTCTGTCTCTCTCTGTCTCTCTGTCTCTCTCTGTCTCTCTCTGTCTCTCTCTGTCTCTCTGTCTCTCTCTGTCTCTCTATCTCTCTCTGTCTCTCTGTCTCTCTCTGTCTCTCTGTCTCTCTCTGTCTCTCTGTCTCTCTCTGTCTATCTGTCTCTCTGTCTCTCTCTCTCTCTCTCGTCTCTCTGTCTCTCTGTCTCTCTCTCTCTCTCTCTCTCGTCTCTCTGTCTCTCTCTCTCTCGTCTCTCTGTCTCTCTCTCTCTCTCTCGTCTCTCTGTCTCTCTCTCTCTCTCTCTCTCTCTCGTCTCTCTGTCTCTCTCTGTCTCTCTCTGTCTCTCTCGTCTCTTTGTCTCGGGGTGGCCAAGCTGGCTATCTGGATAACCAGGGAAAACAAAACCCGGGGGGTGTGGTCTGTAGACCCTGTGCAAGTTGTGCAAGGACTGGTGGCGCACGCCTATTACAGAACAGTGGACAATCTTGAGGTGTTCAACTCAACATGGGAGGGGTTTTGTGTATGGTGGGAGAGTATGGAGAACTAATTCTCTCTCTTTAATGGTTTGTGGTTTGTGTAAGATTGTATGTTTTTTTCATTAATATCGGGCACGGTAATCTTTTTTTGCTGAATTGTTGTATTCTGTAGTAAGTATTTTCAAAATTCTCTCTCTCTCTCTCTCTCTCTCTCTCTCTCTCTCTCTCTTTCTAATGATAGTTGTAACAGAGACCTGCTCTCTGATGTTTTGCTCTAAACAAGACTAGTCCACTGTAAATACAATAGTCTGTAATTAGAGAGAGAGATTGATGTATGATATAGTGTGGTATATTGATGTATGTTGGCGGCATGTTGATGTATGTTATAGTAAGTTCACTGTTTTCCACTGGGGGGGGGGGGGGTCCTTTTGTCTAAACATGTTGCACAAAATCATAACAAATGTTCCAGACCATTTCTAAATAAGTTCCTTGCTTGCATCCGTTGTCTTTGTAGCCTGTGTTTGCTCTCAATGTCATATCAGTCCTATACTCCTCATATTCTAGCTATCTGTTATCCTGTAACTTTTAACTCCCACTTGTAACCGTAATAATATCACATTAACCACAAGCACCCCGGCCTCCCTATTCTGGGCATGTCGTACCTCTATTCACTGCAGCCATAGTGTGAAGACATTCACAGGTGTTGCCAATGATACTAATGAAGGCTCTGTTCCATTCTGGTCAAACAGAGTCAGGGTGCTGATGTTGTGCATGTTGGCTCACTGGAAACACTCTGTTACACCAGTGGGACTAAAATGTGGGTCCAGGGACCCTCATTGTTCCTTAAGGGGTTTCCAAATGGCCCCTTACGGGTGTGTAACTCTGAGAGTGTACAAATGTAACCAAATGGACCCGTAAGGGTCCATTTGGTTACATTTGTACACTCTCAGAGTTATGGGGGTGGTGGAAATTGAAAAATCTGAGAACCGCTGTGCTACACTAAATGGAACAGAGCCTTCATTAGTATCATTGGTAACACCTGTGAAGGAAGTGAGAATATGGCTGCTGTGAATAGAGCCTATAGGGTGAACCAACCCGATCTCACCCAACACGGTGACATACAGTAACATGGATTAACATTCCGTAAATAGACGACTAGAAAATCTCAAAAGCCGTGCATAGCTGCCGCGATTCCCCTCCATTGACTTTTAAGTTTTGGACCGTGACGGAGGCGCCCTCTCTCAAGCAGGTCACAAGCCTAACTGGTCATGTCCTGGGTAATCTCTCAAGAACAGATCCATCGCTGCGCTTGAATCTGTCGGTAGCCGTGTTGAGAACCCATGCACATTGGCTACAAGTGGGCGTGCCATCAGATCAGGAAGCAGGCCGCGCTTTACCCAATCAAATGTAGTGGCCGGGATTTTACATGTGTGCGGCTCGTTCCCCACTGGAAACAAACCGAAACTCATTTAACAATAGTGTCCTCGGAGCCGAAAAAAACACGGAAAGTTAGTAACATTTTAACTTGCTCTTTCATCATAGAAACAATTGCGCTTATAACCAAAACGATCCATGTTCTTTGGGAGAAATGGTGTTAGTGTTCCGTGGAGAAATATTGTTAGTGGGAATGAAAACATAGTCGCACCACCGGAAGTGAACGGCTGAAGGCAGACCAAAAACCCGGTTTCCCTGAGCACGGGTCCTCCGTACAGCTCCACCCCAGAGTCAAGTGAATAAGTGAAAAACAGCATGAGGGCGCTGTTTTTCCTTTTTATTTGACGATGGGTTCCCAGATTGTGTCCTGGGTTATACTTATTTGTCAAAAAAAGAGCCACAAGTATAGTGGTTAGGGGGTGGAGAGCCCTTTATGGACAGTTGATATAGGTTGAGGGTAAATGATACAATGGTGGCGTTAACCCTTTAAGACCGGAAACGCATCTGTGTCATTTTAAGATTTCTTTGGCTATTTTTGAAAAATCGTGAAAAAATATTTTTTACATTTTTTTTTCAAAAAACTGTTAGGATTTTGAGAACATTTTTAGAATCGGCCTCAGGTCTCAATGGGTTAATGTGATCCAGAAGCAGTTTCCTGTTGTCAGGGCGATGGAGATTCCACTCCCTGATGACTTTGTCGGTGAATGAAGCTAACAAGTTGTTCAGCCGGGTCTGCTATAGGGAGAAATCACAGACAGTCTGACCTGCCGTATAATCAGGCCGTCTGGCGTCCCTGTAGTTTCGAGGACGCATTTTGTTGGAAGTGACATTGTCACGCAGCCGTTACAAGGAGGAGGAGCGGACAACGGATGCTATTCCTCAATGTCAGCCGTGGGAGTCTTGTGTTGCCCGATAGGCAAATAGGTGCCGGGCCAAACGGCGCTCTCAAATCAAGTGCTGCAGCTGTGAGGCGGCGTTGTGCCTGCCTATGTCTACGGGCCAATGTGCCCCCGAGCAAGACCCTTGAATCCTAACGGCTCCCTTTTGAGCTGAGGAGCGCTTTGGACATCATGTCCGCCGTGCACAGCGTTGTACTATCGCTTCGCAGTAGCCTCTTCTTTCGCTCTACATTAGAAGAGCGTGTCCATAGTGGTCCATAGTCCACATCACGTCCACATCATGTCCATAGTGCTCACACACAGTGTGGATAGTATGTCCATAGCACTCACACACAGTGTGGATATCATGTCCATAGTGCTCACACACACTGTGTGGATATCATGTCCATAGCGCTCACACACACAGTGTGGATATCATGCCCATAGCGCTCACACACACAGTGTGGATATCATGTCCATAGCGCTCACACACAGTGTGGATATCATGTCCATAGCACTCACACGCAGTGTGGATATCACGTCCATAGTGCTCACACACAGTGTGGATATCATCAGGGGTGCACATAACTGGTGCGCAGGTGCGCATGCGCACCCAAAATAAATAATGCGCACCACATCAGACGACGCGAGGCGCTTTTGCGTACCAACAGCTGGGACAGGAATTTCCAAGCTTTTATTTTTTAGCAAAACTAAGAAATAAAAGCCTGGAGAACGAGGACACATGCTGCACGTGACGGTGATTGTGACAGTGTCTCGCATCGCCTCGCATTGCCTGGCTGCGTGCACGCAGCCAGCTGCACGTGATTGTGTGAGTGTCTCGCATCGCCTCGCATTGCCTGCTGCACGCAACCAGCAGCGGCTGTTAGAGGCACTCGTCACCGATGATGAACGCACCGTAATGGTGAAAAATATGCCGTGAACGTCCAAATCTGGCGGATAAAAGCAGCGCAGCACAGGGCACCAACCTTGGGGGCTTCACCAAACGGCATGAGAAAAAAAAACGACAAAAATCGGCGGAATTTGGAAGCAGACCGTATTTTTTTCTCACTGTGTGTGAGTGAGCACTCATGTCCATAGTGCTCACTCACACACAGTGTGGATATCATGTCCATAGTGCTCACTCACACACAGTGTGGATATCATGTCCATAGTGCTCACTCACACACAGTGTGGATATCATGTCCATAGTGCTCACTCACACACAGTGTGGATATCATGTCCATAGTGCTCACTCACACACAGTGTGGATATCATGTCCATAGTGCTCACTCACACACAGTGTGGATATCATGTCCATAGCGCTCACACACAGTTTGGATATCATGTCCATAGTGCTCACACACACAGTGTGGATATCATGTCCATAGCGCTCACACACACAGTGTGGATATCAGGCCAGGCGGCAGTGGCTCAGGGGTAGAGTGGCCCGGTAGAGCGGGCGGATGGGAACCGCAAGGTTCCCAGTTCGATCCCGGGCTCCCCCAGAGTCAGTGTGGAAGTGTCCTTGAGCAAGACGCTGAACCCCCTAATTGCTCCCGATGAGCAGGTTGGTGCCGTGCATGGTTTCCTCCGCCATCGGTGTATGAATGCGTGTGTGAATGTAATCAATGTAAAGCACTTTGGATAAAAGTGCTATATAAATGCTCCATTTCATTTTATGTCCATAGCGCTCACACACAGTGTGCTGCCTGCACTGTTCTAACCTATCAACCAGCGAGGTGCTCACTGCTCAAACGCTGTGCTATCTGCGTTACTAGCACAAATAGCTTAGCTGAAACAATGATTGTGGTGATGATTAACGGGTTGTCGAACACAGTCAGGAGGATCAAATGACCGGCTCTCCTCTCCAAAAGTTTTCCAGCTTGAAGCGCCCCCGGGGCGCTGCACCGCAGAACACCGGGCATTGAGAGCGCCGATCGGCGCTGGGAAGAGCAGCGCGCCAGTGTTTAAATTTGTCGACTAAAACTATGACGAACAATGTTCGCCGACTACCTTTTTTTCACTGACGAAAAACTAGGCTAAAATGTTAGTGAGGGACTAGTGGAAAAAATAGCAGATCTACACGCTCACAACGCCTCGTAGCGCGACACGTTGTGAGCGTGTATATCGGCTATTTTCAGCATGCAACCAAGCGTAAAATCGGCCATTATGACGCCATTAACCCTTTGAGAACTGTCATTTTTAGATTTGAGCTAAAAAAGCATTATTTTACACTTTGGGCTATTCAAAAATAGCAGATCTACAAGCTCGTAGCGCGGCAGCAAGTGCCGCGCTATGAGCTTGTATATCTGCTATTTTTGAAAAATCATGAAAATGTGTGCAAATCTTTGAATATATATATTTTTAAAGCGAACCTTTTTTAACTCAAATCTTTGCTTCTGGGGGGTCCCTGGAACAAAATATTTTGATGGGGGTCCGCGGCCAAATACATATAATTTGGGGGTCCTTGACATGAAAAAGTTTGAGAACCACTGACGTTTTTCAGAAAACTGTTGGGATTTAGGAGACATGTAGAATCGGCTTCAGGTCTCAATCAACTGTAGATTTAGTCGACAAAAATCGTATGATATTTAGTCGACTAAAACTACACCAAAACTAAAACATTTCAGAGCCATATAGGAAAGACTGGTGCTGCCAACTCAAAAGACATTCTCTGTGGAGGACACGGCTTGTTCCAGGGATGGAACTGGGTGCGTTCCTTTTCAAAGCCCAATGTTGGCCTATTATACCATGATGTGCCAGAATGGGAGCCACAGCCTAGCCCGCATATTGGGGACAGTTACATGTGACTTATCCATCGTTCATGATGCCATTATGACTGTACATTATGATGGCTGGTACATTTGTGAGGCACAACGCTCAACACAAACCTGCCTGTGTCTGAGCACTGAGCACTCCGTGTGTGTGTGTGTGTGTGTGTGTGTGTCTGTGTGTTACGGCTTCTTCCTCTGCCCAGGATGTGAAACACAATGCAGCTTTGTTACCAAAACCCCCATTTACTGACACACACACACACACACACACACACACACACACACACACACACACACACACACACACACACACACACACACACACACACACACACACACACAGGGGCAAGAAGGGGTCGAAGGGGGAGAGAGGGAGATGCAAATTAGGAGCCAGAGGACAGAAGAGAGACAGACAGACAGACAGACAGAGAAGCCCCTTTTTGACCAAAAACCTAAACTGCATTGTGTTTTGTGTTTATGACGATGCATATAATTATATTGAATTGTCCGATCAAAGGACTTACTCGAGACCTTATTTCTACATGCGATGAGAATACTGCAGCAACAACAACGCAGCAACACACATGAAACGCACTGTGTTTACTCTGCTGTGTGACTGTGATGTTTGTCTTTTTTACCACAATAACCCCCGCCGTCCCTTTTTTTTAACCCATTGAGACCTGAAGCCGATTCTAAATGAAAAACTTGTGGACTCTTTATCAGTGGTGCTCAATCTTTTTCATGTCAAGGACCCCCAAAATGATATGTATTTGGCCGCGGACCCCCATCAAAATATCTTGTTCCAGGGACCCCCAGAAGCAAAGATTTGAGTTACAAATGTTCGCTTTAAAAGTATTTATATTCAAAGATTTGCACACATTTTCACGATTTTTCAAAAATAGCAGATCTACAAGCTCGTAGCGCGGCACTCGGTGCCGCGCTATGAGCTTGTAGATCTGCTATTTTTGAATAGCCAAAAGTGTAAAATAATGCTTTTTAGCTCAAATCTAAAAATGAGACAGTTCCAGGTCTTAATGGGTTAAGGACATTATAGGCAAACTCTAGAGCAGATCTTTCACAGTGTAAACTAGAGAGGAGCACAGATCCTCGCCAGGCCAGGTTGCCTGCCTTGACCCATTGTCAGCCTTCTGATCGGTCCCTAGCCTCGGAAAAACCCATGCTTTTTTTTTTGTTACAAAAGAAAAAAAGCCTGGGCGAACCATGCAGGAACGATGGGTCTTAGGACCTTGTTATCTCCTAACCAATCAGAGTGCAGAGGGGCGTCGCTCTAAATTTGGTGACGTCAGCGTGCTCCGTGCACAGGCCGTGGGGGGAGGGGGGGAGGGGAGGCGGGGACATAGATTGGTGAAGCAATAGGCTCTATTCACAGCAGCCATATTATGAAGAAATGCATAGGTGTTGCCAATGATACTAATGAAGGCTCTGTTCCATTCTGGTCAAACAGAGTCAGGGTGCTGATATTGTGCATGTTGGCTCACTGGAAACACTCTGTTACACCAGTGGGTCTACAGTTGGGGTCCAGGGACCCTCATGGGCTTCCAAATGGCCCCTTACAGGTGTGTAACTCTGAGAGTGTACAAATGGAACCAAATGGACCCGTAAGGGTCCATTTGGTTCCATTTGTACACTCTCAGAGTTATGGGGGTCGTGGAAACCACTGTGCTACACTAAATGGAACAGAGCCTTCATTAGTATCATGGTAACACCTGTGAAGGAAGTGATGATATGGCTGCTGTGCATAGAGCCAATAGGAAGCCCCGCACGAATCCGGGCGGCTGGGTTTGGATCCGCCCCTTCAAGACCATCGATCGGGCTCGTTCTTTCAGTCTAATCAGTCCCTGACCAGTGGTGTAAAGTAACTTAAGTACATTTACTTCTGATGGCAATACTTTTGTACTTTTATCCAAGGAACATTTTGAACACATGCGTTTTACTTGTAACAGAGTCTTTTTTTATATTGTGGTATTGCTACTTTTACTTAAGTAAAATATCGGAGTACTTCTTCCACCGCTGTCCCTGACTGACTAACCAACCAGCAGGCTCTTTCTGCCATGTTCTACCCTGGTTCCTTATAGTAGTTTTATGTGGAATTTGCTAAAACATTTAAAAACATAATTTATGCCCAGCTCAGTCGCTATGCTGCGTCTGCGATGTGCCTTTTTTTACTGAGACCAAGTTTAAAATAAGAATTGAATACACTGAATATCAATACGAAGCAACTGAAAAACCCCTTTCATCTTGTAGATCTGCAATTTTTCACTACTGATGATTTATTTATTTATACAACCAGTATCTTATACAGGTTCATTTTGGTGGAACCATCTGCCTCTGTTTGTCTGTCATTACTGAGCTCTTTGATTTGCTTTCTTCTCATGTTTCAGTGTCTTTATTTTCACTGTGTGTGTGTGTGTGTGTGTGTGTGCATGTCAGGTACACACACACACACACACACACACACACACACACACACACACACACACACACACACACACACACACACACACACACACACACACACACACACACACACACACACACACACACACACACACACACGCGCGCACATACGCAGCTCTCTCTCTCTCGTTGTCTGTGCAATTCCTCTCGAATAAACAGCCCCATCCTCGAGCAAGCTCGCTCGCTCGCTCACTCTCTCAATCTGTTTTATAATGTTTAACTTAATACAGGACTGTCTGGTCGGTAATATTGCGGTACTATGCGAGAACGCGGGAGGACTAAATGTTGTGTTGGCGGTCAGGTCCGGCGGCGACTCTCTCATCTAGCCACGGTGCGTGACTGTAACGTGCTCTCATTGGCTGTTGCATGGATCTCCTGGCAGAGTGATCGCAACTCCATTCATACTGTAAGACAGGGGTCTTCAACAGGGGGTCCGGGACCCCTAGGGGGTCCTCAGAGTTCCAAATCTTTGTGTTATGATTTTTCTTTTTTTTTACCTTTACCACTTGAACCCTAATATCCCTTTTCTGAGGAGAACTTGAGCCAACAATTGCAGATCTACAAGCTTGTGGGCTTGTAGATCGGCTATTTTTGGCAAATAGGTATATGTGTAGAGGGAAAAAAGAGCAGACCAAGTAAAAAAAGAAAGTATAATCTGAAACACAATTTTATAGAATATAGAGGGGGTCCCTGCTTCATCTCTCTCTCAGCTAGGGGGTCCTTGGCCTGAAAACATTGAAGACCCCTGCTGTAAGATCTCCACTCTGCGAGAGAGACAAATATCAAACATGCTAGAGATCTAGAAACGGTCGGGAACGTATCGGCGATCATTTTTGATCGCGGGGGGATCTTCTCGCAGTGCCTTTCACACACAGCGAGCAACGTATCGGCCAGCAATGTCCCATCTTGTGTCAGATCGGGGGGTTTGTCGGCGAGCGACAAAAAAGGTCCCTGACAGCCAAATCGGATCAAATATCTTGCAGTGTGTAGGGGGCTGTACTCGCTGTCTGTTTCTCCCTGTAGTTTTACAAGCTAATTAACTGTGTGTGTGTGTGTGTGTGTGTGTGTGTGTGTGTGTGTGTGTGTGTGTGTGACTAGCTGACACAGACAGCTCAGTCAATACAGGTGACCATTACATTGCACTCACAGAGTAATGCTCACATCCAGTTGATGTACTGGTGTGTATAAAACTCCCTAGAAACACCCCCCCCCCCCCCCCTATTATTACAAAACAAAAAACATACATTAACAACTTCAGCCCTATATACTTCGGCCATTTGAAAATAGCAGATCTACAAGCTCACAACGCGACTCATTGTGAGCTTGTAGATCTGCTATTTTCTAACGATTTTTTTAAAATACATTTGGAAACATTGGGACATTCTGCGTAATGAGTACTGTTACTCTTGTACTTGAAGTACATTTTGATACCAATACTTTTGTACTGAAGTCAATTTTGAATTGAGTACTTCTACATTGCAGCGTTGATACTTTTTAGTCACACTTCTCTCTATTCTTTTCACAACCGGCCGTCATCCACCAGAGGAAAGACCTTGAAGCATTGGGTCAATAGCTGTGCATTCGTGGAATAAATCATGACAAGCAGAGTCTCTGTCCTCCGGCTTCTCTCTGATAGCAGCCTTGATTTTAGTTTTTTTTTCTCCCTTCCTAGCAGCAGCAGGGACAGCATTCTCATGGTGTCGTTTCAGACCATCTTATATTATGTTTGATGTGTTGCCAGCAGCAGACAGACCTGAAGGCTGCTGAACACAGCGCTGAACACACTGAGCTTTAGTCTTTTCCACTTGTCTTTCTGCGTTTGGTTGTTATTTCACTGAGAAACCCCCAAGTGTTCCCAAAACCGGAGACTTCAAGTTCTAGAGACTTTGAAGTCTCCGGTTTCGGTTTTGGGAACAATTCAGGACTTCCAAGTTCTTGATTCTCAGGCTGCCAACGTGACAGGATCAGTGTTGATTTTGACAGCACATTTTGATTTAGTTTTAGTTATAGTCTTTTGATTTTAGTCATATTTTAGTCATCTGAAATGTTTTAGTCTAGTTTTTAGTTGTAGTTGACTAAATATAAGATTATAGTCGACTAAATCTACAGTTGATTTAGTCGACTAAAATGTATTTTGGCGGTTGCCTTGATGGCGTCGAAATGCCTGATTTTACACTTGGTTGCATGCTGAAAATAGCCGATCTACAAGCTCACAACGCGTCGCAGCGCGACGCGTTGTGAGCTTGTAGATCTGCTATTTTGAGAGCACAACACCCGAGTGCAACCAAACATAAAACTAAATTGTCTTTTAGTTCTACTGGATCTCTTCTCCACTAGTCCCTCACTAACATTTTAGTCTAGCTTTTATTTTTTGATGAAATTGTCAATATATTTATTATTTGTCTTAGTTTTAGTCGTCATAGCTTAGTTTTTATTTAGTTTTCGTCAGTGAAAAAAGGTAGTCGACCATCATTTTTTTTGTCTCAGTTTTAGCCGACGAAATCAACACCGGCGACAGGCTTTTAGGGCTAAAGCCCGACTCACACCTTGCTGTGCGACGCTCCGACATTTTGATCGAAAACTGCTGCTTATCCTATGGATATATGCTTGACTCCTTTTGCACATTTGATTGAACATTACTGCTTTGATTTAGATATCTGCAATTAGCTGTCCATTTTTGGAAAACGCAGCTAAATAAGGTGTCGTATCTGTCCAAGACAAGACCCTGAACCTAATATTCTTCATTGCGCACTTTTATTATTATTTATTTTTTGATTAAATGTATTATGCAAGGGATAATTCACGGGTAGCTGGTCATTATTGAAAATTAAAGCCCGAACAGGGTGATAATAATAATAACACCCCGAAAGGCTTTAATTTTCAATAATGACCAGCTACCCGTCAATTATCCCGCTTATTACACGGCTACTTTAATAAATAAATAAATAAATCGACCCAAAGGTAACAACAATCTAAGTATTTCCTTCCAAGTGTTGCGCTGGGTGGACACGGTCGCCTTGGAAAACAAGGAGGTGTAGTGGATCAAATAGAATACATTTTTGCTTCAAATGTTTTCAAAAACATTCTTGAGAGCAACGTTTAGCTGTAAATGACATGGTGTGTTTCTTTTACATGGCTGTCATGTTGGATACGGCATAAAATCGAACAGCACAGATTGATATGTGCCAGGTGCTCTGAGCCTTTGATTAGACAGCGGTCTGTAATAGAGCTCATCGGTCATTATCAAGAAGTAACACACCGCTGAATTCAGCGATTGACCAATCAGAATCAAGCATTCATAAAATGTTAGATTGTAGCACACTTTCCAGAACAAGTCCCGACCAAATTTCACTGCTTGTACTTTTATAAGTTAGTGATTCTGCGACGCGTTATGAGCTTGTAGGTCTGCTATTCTCGCCCGTTCTCGGCGCGTGCCAAAATCGTGTGGCAGAGCGCGGTACGGTGCGCTCGGTTGATATGTTTGTGTGGTAACTCGGTTTTGAAGTTTTGCATGCACTTTTATTTGACTTTTTTTGCACTTATTCAGTACACAGCTGTACCGAACTGAAGGATCACTGCAAAATGTTTGTTTACACACACACACACACACACACACACACACACACACACACACACACACACACACACACACACACACACACACACACACACACACACAAACACTAAAGAATTCAGTTTCGGTTGGGCTCTAGTGTCTCTATCGCTCTGTCTGTCTCTATCTCTCTCACTTTATTGTGCTATCTGTCTCTCTATCTCTCTGTCCCTCTCTCTATCTGTCTCTATCGCTCTCTCTATCACTGTCTGCTTCTCTCTCTCTCTCTCTCTCTCTCTCACACACACACACACACACACACACACACACACACACACACACACACACACACACACACACACACACACACACACACACACACACACACACACACACACACACACACACACACACACCACTAATCTATCTTACACTCACCACTGCAGGAGCCTGTGTGTGTGTGCTGTCCAAAGCAACTCAACATTGCTGGGAACCTGCGTGTGTGTGTGTGTGTGTGTGTCTGCCTTTGTGGCCCTGATCTTTTCCAGTCTGTTGGAAGGGATGAGAGATGGTGTGTGTGTGTGTGTGTGTGTGTGTGTGTGTGTGTGTGTGTGTGTGTGTGTGTGTGTGTGTGTGTGTGTGTGTGTGTGTGTGTGTGTGTGTGTGTGTGTGTGTGTGTGTGTGTGTGTGTGTGTGTGTGTGTGTGTGTGTGTGTGTGTGTGTGTGTGTGTGTGTGTGCGCATCTGTGCGTGCTATAAACTGGCTCAGCTTTCACACACCTTGCAAGACATTATGTAACATATGTATCTAATGATTATTATAACATATGAATATCTTATGTAATTTATTTATAAAAAAATAATATCAAATGTCATTTTTTTTAAATAATAATGCATATCTAATGTATAATAGCCTATAGTTAATTAGCTATTTAACCACTTGAACCCCAGCATCCATATTCGGGGTGTAACATTACACAGAAACAGCATCATCACGTCGCATTGTGAGCTTGTAGATCGGCTATTTCTTGCTACTTTTGTTTGGCAGTGTTGCACGATAAAGTAGGCCATTAACTTATGAAACATAAAAACATAAAAAGTTTGAAATATAGAGATACAAGGTTTCTGCCCGACAGCAACGATATTATGTATAGCTAATGAAAATAATTTACGGCGTGTATGTCTAATATAAATGGTTTGTATAATACCAGACTCCATACATTATGTCAAAGCAACGTAAAGCATTTATAAATCCTACTTTACACACAGATGGATTACAGCGGCGATCTATCTGCAGTTCATGAGCAGAAAGTATCTAAGTACATGTACTCAAGTACTTAAGTACAATTTTGCGGTATTTTTTACTTCACAATTTCTACAAATATTTGAAGACTTTAGTTACTTTGTAGATTTTGATTATTATTACAAAACATTAACCACTTCAGCCCTATATACATTTTGGCCATTTGAAAATAGCCGATCTACAAGCTCACAATGCGTTGCAATGCAACGCATTGTGAGCTTTTAGATCTGCTATTTATTTTTATTTTGTATAAATGTTATACATTTGAAAACTTTTGAAATGGGACATTCTGTGTAATGACTGCTTTTACTTTTGTACATTTTGATACCAATACTTTTGTACTTTTACGTGAGTACATTTTGAATTCGTAACTTTCACTTGTAACGGAGTACTTCCACATTGCAGTATTGATACTTTTACTTAAGTAAGAAATGTGAGTACTTTTTCTGTCTTGTCTGCAGACTGAGAGTCAGGCATTTTAATTTATGAGTGCCTTATTGAACTGTGTGTGTGTGTGTGTGTGTGTGTGTGTGTGTGTGTGTGTGTGTGTGTGTGTGTGTGTGTGTGTGTGTGTGTGTGTGTGTGTGTGTGTGTGTGTGTGTGTGTGTGTGTGTGTGTGGGGGAGCGTTGGGAATGTGTTCACAGCATGTCTCAGCGGGGTGGAGTCAACATGTCACTGTTAACAAATTAAACGGCTCTGCTTTTATTATTTAACATAAAACCTCCCTGTTCAGTTTCTCTGCTGCTCTGTCTCCTCTCTCCCCCCCGTGTTGCTCTCCTTCTCTCTCTCCTGCTTTTTCTCTCCCGTTTTGACATTTTTAAAGCAGTGTAAAATGTGCAGCCTTTTCACTGTTTCTCTTCAGAATTGATGTCTTTCATCATTCTGATCAGAAGATAAAAGTGTGAAATCTATTCGTCTGTATACTTCTCTCTCTTTCTCTTTCTTTCTTTCTTTCTCTCTCTCCATTTCTCAATTCTATTGAAATAGTGGTAGCACTAAAGACACTTTAGAGCTGACTTTGAATGCATAAAAACGCTTTAGAACTGACCATCATCTATGCCAATAGGCTCTATTCACAGCAGCCATAGTATGAAGAAATGCACAGGTGTTACCAATGATACTAATGAAGGCTCTGTTCTATTCTGGTCAAACAGAGTCAGGGTGCTGATGTTGTGCATGTTGGCTCACTGGAAACACTCTGTTACACCAGTGGGTCTACAGTTGGGGTCCAGGGACCCTCATGGGCTTCCAAATGGCCCCTTACAGGTGTGTAACTCTGAGAGTGTACAAATGGAACCAAATGGACCCGTAAGGGTCCATTTGGTTCCATTTGTACACTCTCAGAGTTATGGGGGTCGTGGAAACCACTGTGCTACACTAAATGGAACAGAGCCTTCATTAGTATCATTGGTAACACCTGTGAAGGAAGTGATAATATGGCTGCTGTGCATAGAGCCTGTTATAATGTGCTGTTCGGCTGAGCGTATAATTCATTATGTCCAGCACTTCATAATACTTCATAAACCTTGTTATAAGTTGTTATGCGTGGTTTATAAGCATTCATAACCAGTGTTATGAAGCCTTATTGCAAGCCTGCATTATAGACCTGAGCTTAAAGGGTTAGTTCACCCCCAAAATGACTTTTTTTTTCCTCTATCGATTACACCCCATGGAGACTTGAATTCATGGATATTTTTTTGTTTTTGTCCCATTCCTAAGCCAATAATTTGATGACCGGCAGCGGTTTCGGTAGGAGACACAAAGAGTCTCCTTTGTGTCTCCTACCGGTCCGCTGGTCATCAAATTATTGGTTTAGGAATATGACGAAAAAAACAAAAACATCCATGGATTCAAGTCTCCATGGGGTGTAATCGATAGAAAGAACGTTTTTTTGGGGGGGCGAACTATTCCTTTAATAAGTGAAGTGTTACCAAATAGTGCAGTACCCAGCATTTGTGTCATTATGGCATCATATCGCGTCACATCATTGGCGGTGGGGAAACGCCCGGTACGCCCGTGTGCGCGTTGTCCGCTAAAGCTGAGCTTATTGCTAATTCAAACCTGCCAGATGAAGTGAGTGCCAGGGCTCTTATGTATAATTATAGTTGGTGGAGGGAGAAGTTGTCCCACCCAGTGTGTGTGTGTGTGTGTGTGTGTGTGTGTGTGTGTGTGTGTGAATTGATATTTACTGTTTCCTGGAACGACCGGGGGGGGGGGGGGGGGGGGGGGTTTAGCTGGATGGATCCATGATTTTTAGGTTTGAGGTTTTTTTTTTTCTCCGAGCTTCAGTTTGTTCCTTCTTGGTGGAGGGTCAGGCTAGTTGATGCAGAACCTTGTTTTCCGATCGATAGATGAAGCCTTTGATTTCTCTCACTGCAGTGGATGTCCATTGATCCGCGGCCGGGCCTGTAAGCCGCGGCTCCATTGATACCGATGTTTTTTTGCCTCGTTTTCTCCCTCCTGGTAACTTTGAAAACGGCATACACACACACCCTCGCCGCCCCCCCCCCCTCCCCGCCCCACCCCCCTTTAGGAGCAGACCTCTCTCTCTGCCTCTTTACTTAAACAGTGGGTGGACACTGGGACGGTCACAGAGTATATTTACTCGAGTACTTGTACTTAAGTAAAACGTTGTGGGTATCTGTACTTCTTTATTGAGTGTTTTTTTTTTTTTAAACGATTAAATTCGGGAACGCATCTCGCGTCGTTTTAGATTGCTTTGGGCTATTCAAAAATAGCAGATCTACAAGCTCATAGCGCGGCACCGAGTGCCGCGCTATGAGCTTGTAGATCTGCTACTTTTGAAAAATCGTGAATATGTGTGCAAATCTTTGAATATATATATTTTTTTTAAAGCGAACATTTGTAACCGTCAAATGTCTCAACAAAAGTCTTAATTTTTCTCTTAAACTATTGTTGCTCTAATATCAGTGGTGCTCGAACCTTTCCTTGTCAAGGACCCCCAAAATTATATGTTTTGGGCCGCCGATCCCCATCAAAATATGTCGTTCCAAGGACCCCCCAGAAGCAACGATTTTTGTGTTAAAAATGTTTTTAAAAAAGCTCGTAGCCAATGTATTTTTTTGGGGTGAACTACTCCTTTAATAAAAAGGTGAAAATGTTTAAGTTTTAAAATATATACATTTTTATATTCAACAGCAGCAGCGGCACTATGAGCTTGTAGATCTGCTATTTTTTTTTCATAGCAAAAGTATAGAAATAATGGTTTTAGCTCAAATCTAAAATGACAACAGATTTGTTCCCGGATTGAATGGGTTAAAAGCAAGTACTCCAGTACTTTAACTACACATGTCACTTCTTGTAGTTGAGTATATTTGACCAGGAGGAGTATTTATACTTTGACTCGAGTACTGTGGTTGATTATATGGCCGCCATCAGGCCAGACAGACCTCTATCAGGCTCGCCTCTTTACATTAACCCATTAAGACAGGGAACGCATCTGTGTCACCACTTTAACCATTATTTTATACTTTGGCTATTCAGAAATAGCAGATCTACAAGCTCATAGCGCGGCACCGAGTGCCGCGCTATGAGCTTGTAGATCTGCTATTTTTTTTTAAATCGTGAAAATGTGTGCAAAATGCAAATCTTTGAATATATTTTTTAAAGCGAACATTTTTAACTCAAATCTTTGCTTCTGGGGGGTCCCTGGAACAACGTATTTTGAGATAGGGGTCCGTGGCCAAATACATATCATTTTGGGGATCCTTGACATGAAAAAGTTTGAGAACCACTGATATAGAAACATACGTTTTTTTGAATAGCCAAAGGAATCTTAAAAAGACACACAGATGTGTTCCCGGTCTTAAAGGGTTAAGCTATTACTTTGGTCCCTGACTGGCTATTCAATGGCCGCTAACGCTGGCTCTGCTCCGGTCCATGCACTAACGGCTCTCTCTCTCTCACTCACAACCCATAACTCTGCTGTGCTTTTTCTGCTCTTGGTCTAATTGGGGTCAGACTGTTATTCCCTCGCTTGTTCTAATGTCCCATGTTTATGACAATACTGTACATTTACTGTATTGTTTTGTGTGTTTTTTAAGTGCAGGGAGCCAGACAAGCTTTTTTTTTTTTACTGGTGCCTGGTACTCTTTTCCCTAGTTGTTGCTGTTGCATATCAAAATGTATATATTTTAAAACTTCAACATTTTCACCTTTTTATTAAAGGAGTAGTTCACCCCCCAAAAAATACTTATTTTCTATCAATTACACACCCCATGAAGCATTGAGTTCAAGGAAATTATTTAGTTTTTGTCACATTCCTGAGCCAGTAATTTGATGATAACAATAAAGATGCAAATGTATCCGGTAGGAGACTCAACGGAGACTCTTTGTGTCTCCTACCGGAGAGAGCGCCGGTTATCAAATAATTGGCTTATGAATGCGATAAAAACAAAACAAAAATGTGTAAATTGATATAAAATAAGTATTTTTTTTGGGTGAACTACTCCTTTAACATGACCAAAATAGGGACACTACGTTGAAAGTGTAAAAAAAATAAAAATTGGGACACAAACATAAAAAACAACCAACGCTTTTGATTTACAGTCATGGCTGAAAAAACACTAAACATGAACCTCTCTCTCTCCTTCTCTCTCCCTCCAGACATGCCCCACTGAAGACGACTCTTCACCCTGTTCCATAGCCAGCTCTCCTCTCCTCCTCCTCCTCCTCCCATCCTCCCATCCCTCCACCCTCTCCTCCTCTCTCCGCCATGCTCCCTTCCTCCTCCTCCTGTCCTCTCCCGCTGCTCCTTCTCTCTCTCCTCCTCCTCCTCCATCCCTCGCCTCTCCTCTCCGCTCCCTCGTCTCCCTCCTCCTCCTCCTCCTCGCCCCTCTCCTCCTCCTCCTCCGGTGGTGAGGGCCTAGCGGGCCGGGCGGTGTACCGGGCGGTGGACACCAGTCTGACTCACCTGACGGTGCACGGCGTGACGGGCGAGGTGTTCGTGGGCGCCGTCAACCGCGTCCTCAAGCTGTCGTCCAACCTGACGGAGATGCGGAGTCACATGACGGGGCCGGTGGAGGACAACGCCAAGTGCTACCCGCCGCCCAGCGTGCGGGCCTGCGCTCACAGGTATTACCCCCCCTCCGTCCCCCCGTCCCCCCGTCTGTCTGTCTGTCTGTATCTGTCTGTATCTCATATTTTTTAGTTTTTGTCACATTCCTAAGCCAATAATAGGCTCTATTCACAGCAGCCATATGATGAAGACATTCACAGGTGTTACCAATGATACTAATGAAGGCTCTGTTCCATTCTGGTCAAACAGAGTCAGGGTGCTGATATTGTTGCATGTTGGCTCACTGGAAACACTCTGCTACAGTTGGGGTCCAGGGACCCTCATGGGCTTCCAAATGGCCCCTTACGGGTGTGTAACTCTGAGAGTGTACAAATGGAACCAAATGGACCCTTACGGGTCCATTTGGTTCCATTTGTACACTCTCAGAGTTATAGGGGTCGTGGAAACCACTGTGCTACACTAAATGGAACAGAGCCTTCATTAGTATCATTGGTAACACCTGTGAGGGAAGTGATAATATGGCTGCTGTGCATAGAGCCTATTTGATGATCGGCAGCGGTTCCGGTACGAGACACAAAGAGTCTCCTTTGTGTCTCCTACCGGAACCGCTGCCTACCGGGCCCGCTGGCCATGAAATTATTGGCTTAGGAATGCGACAAAAACAAAAAAAATATCCATGAATTTAAGTCTCTATGGGGGTGACTAATCCACTATCCCTTTAGCGGTGCAACAGTTAAGCAAAAAAAATGATTTAATTGATTGTAAAAAAATATATATATATATATTGATTTTCATAAATCTCGAAAATGGCTCATCGACAAGCTCACTACGCATCACATCAGCTGTTTTGGGGATTTTTGATCAAATTAAATACATCGATCGTTTGAGAGAATTGATTTGTTAATATACAAAGTATCCCAAAGACTTCTTGAGGATTTGATTAACCCGTTAAGACCTGGAACTGTGTCATTCTTAGATTTGAGATAAAAAGCATTATTTTACATTTTGGGCTATTCAAAAATAGCAGATCTACAAGCTCATAGCGCGGCACCGAGTGCCGCGCTATGAGCTTGTAGATCTGCTATTTTTGAAAAATCGTGAAAATGTGCGCAAATCTTTGAAATATATATATTTTTAAAGCGAACATTTTTAACTCAAATCGTTGCTTCTGGGGGGTCCCTGGAACAAAACATTTTGACGGGGGTCCGCGGCCAAATACATATCATTTTGGGGGTCCTTGACATGAAAAAGATTGAGCACCACTGATATAGAAACATACGTTTTTCAGAAAACTGTTGAGATTTAGGAGCCATGTAGAATCGGCTTCAGGTCTCAATGGGTTAATAGAACATGAATTGACTGAACAATCGCTGAGACAATAATCGATAGTTGCAGAATGCCGATGCATGCTAACTCTGTTGGTCTCTCTCCCTCCCTCCCTCTCTCTCTCTCTCAGACTGGAGTCCTCAGACAACGTTAATAAGTTGTTGCTGGTGGATTACCGTGGCAACAGGCTGGTGGCGTGTGGCTCCATATGGCAGGGCGTGTGTCAGTTCCTGAGGCTGGAGGACCTGTTCAAGCTGGGCGAGCCGCACCACCGCAAAGAGCACTACCTGTCCGGAGCCAAGGAGGCCGACGGCATGGCAGGTATGGAGGAGGAGGGGTCCTAGAGTCCTAGGGTTGGGGTTAGAGCCAGTGGGGGAAAAAGTACTCACATTTTTTTTTAGGAAATTGGAAATACTCAAATAAAGTAAAATACCTCAAAATTGTACTTAAAGGACGACTTCACCACTTTTCAACATATCTTCATATAATAGGTCCTCACTAATGCTCATGATAAAATGGTACAATTTCTTTCTTTCTAATCAGTCTCTGTCTCAGAGGAGGGCTGTAGACAGTTCAGAAACCCGTCTACCAGTGACATCATCGATGGGGAATCCAAGCTAATAGAAACTGCAGGCATTGTATTCCTGGAAAGTTGCAATGCAATAATAGATCCCATTGTTCTCGCCTTAATACAAATCTGAATTAAAAAATTGAAATCTTTTTGGAAAAAAAAATCATGCCTAACGATGATGTCACTGGTAGACGGGTTTCTGGACTGTCCACAGCCCTCCTATGAGACACAGACCAAGTAGAAAAAAATTGTATAATTTTATCATGAGCATTAGTGAGGACCTATTATATGAAGACATGTTGAAAAGTGGTGAAGTCGTCCTTTAAGCACAGTGCTTGAGTAAATGTACTTAGTTACTTTACACCACTGGTTAGAGCACTATCTGTCTAGATCCAGGGAGGCTGATGGCATGGCAGGTATGGAGGGATTAAATACAAAAAATGGATGGGCAGAGGGATGCTTTCAGACAGGATTAGACATCTGAGATCAAATATTTGTCATGTCATCTTCCCAGTGGTGGAAGAAGTAGTCGGATGTTTTTCTGAACCCATTAAAACAGGGAACGCATCTGTGTCATCTCATATGAGCTTGTAGACCTGCTATTTTTTTTTTTTTTTTTTTGTGAAAATGTGTGCAAATCTTTGAATATGTATATATATATGTACACCTTTTTTAACTCAAATCTTTGAATATGTATATATATATGTACACCTTTTTTAACTCAAATCTTTGAATATGTATATATATATGTACACCTTTTTAACTCAAATCTTTGAATATGTATATATATATGTACACCTTTTTAACTCAAATCTTTGCTTTTTGGGGTCCCTGGAACAAAATATTTTCAGATGGGGGGTCCGCGGACAAATACATGTCATTTTGGGGGTCCTTGACATGACAAAGTAAAAAAAAAACGTTTAGGATTTTGAAGACATTTTGTAGAATCCCCAGAAGCAATAAGATTTGAGTTAGAAATGTTCGCTTTAAAAAATATATATATATTCAAAGATTGGCACACATTTTCACGATTAAAAAAAAAACGCAGATCTACAAGCTCATAGCGCGGCGCCGCGAGCTTGTAGATCTGCTCTTTTTGAATGGCCAAAGGAATCTAAAAATTACACATTTTTAGATTCCCGGTCATAGAGGGTTAATAATGTCCCGATACCAATTTTTAACCAATCAGACGAGAGGACTCATAACAGGATACATTGAAATGATCAGACACATTTGGAAGTGAAACACCATGAAATGAAAGCTGATGAATGGGTCCTCTCTCTCCTGATTGTCTTTAGTTACTTTACCACCAGTGGATGAATGGAATTACATAACTAACCCTGGAGAAATGAATCCCATCTGAGTACGTCTTAATTAAACTCTATATACTTAGATGACCCGGCCCGGGCCCCCCCAGGGCTCTAGATTTGGTCCGCTCCTTTTTCCCTCCTCTACACCAAATCTATTAACCCATTAAGACCTGAAGAAATGTCGTCTAAATCTCAACAGTTTTCTGAAAAACATATGTTTCTATATCAGCGGTTCTCAAACTTTTTCATGTCAAGGACCCCCAAAATGATATGTATTTGGCCACGGCCCCCATCTCAAAATATTTAGTTCCAGGGACCCCCCAGAAGCAAGGATTTGAGTTAAGAAATGTTCGCTTTAAAACAATATGTATTCAAAGATTTGCACACTTTCACGATTAAAAAAAAATAGCAGATCTGCAAGCTCATAGCGCGGCACTCGGTGCCGCGCTATGAGCTTGTAGATCTGCTATTTTTGAATAGCCAAAGTATAAAATAATGCTTTTTTAGCTCAAATCAAAAAGTGACACAGATGTGTTCCAGGTCTTAACACATCCACCGCCAGAGGTTAATCTCATAATGTACTCACCAGTGCCAAGTTTTTATTGTTGTTTTTTTCACGTCGCCATAGACCCCGTTAAAATCCTTAAGAATGCGCGATGCACTGTTTGTAAACATCGTGCACATGTCCCTGTGTCTCCCAGTGCAGACCACGTGTCAAACGGGGCATCCATGTTGTAGTTAGAACGGTTTATGTTAAACAGTGATGACCGAGGAGAAAAAACTACAAGGGAGAAAAAGGGGTTTTAGTGTGCGCTTTAGAATGGAGGCCGACGGGAAACGCAAAACCGGATCGCAAATAGTTCCGTTCCGGTGGTGTTACACTGAAAATGGTCCGTGTCGAAAATTGAAAAAAAAAAACATTTTTTTTCGAAAAAAAGGAAAAGGCACCCGGACCGTAGCACTACGGTCTCGGCGCTTAACAGTTGGATTTAATGGACCGTAGGACTACGTTCTTGGCGTTTAATGTGTTAATGGTCTTAATTCTAACGTTTCCCGGTCTCTCTCTCCAAGGCGTGGTCATCGGGGACGAGGAGTTCACCACCGACCCCAAGAAGAAGAAACCAGCGTCGGGGAAGGGCGGGGTCGAGGGCGGCGGCCGCCTGTTCATCGGGACGTCCATCGACGGCAAGTCGGAGTACTTCCCCACGCTGTCGAGTCGCAAGCTGGTGCCCGACGAGGAGAGCGTCTACATGTTCTCCCTGGTGTACCAGGACGAGTTCGTCTCCTCACAGGTCAGACATGTTACACTGTTATTCCACCAGGGGGAGCCTCACAGTTTAGACGTGTTACACTGTTATTCCACCAGGGGGAGCCTCACAGTTTAGACGTGTTACACTGTTATTCCACCAGGGGGAGCCTCACAGTTTAGACGTGTTACACTGTTATTCCACCAGGGGGAGCCTCACAGGTTAGACATGTTACACCGTTATTCCACCAGGGGGAGCCTCACATGCTTTGTACCTTGCGGTGTTGATTTTGTCGACTAAAACTGACGAAAATGTTCGTCGACTACTTTTTTCACTAAGACAAACTAAGTAAAAACGAAATAAAAACTAAGCTATGATGACTAAAACTAAGACTAAATGTATTGACAATTTCGTCAACAAATACAAACTAGACTAAAATGTTAGTGAGGGAACTAGTGGAGAAGAGATACTGTAGCACTGAAAGACGAGTCATTTTATGGTTGGTTGCGCTCGGGTGTCTCTGAAAATAGCAGATCTACAAGCTCTGCACCGCGACTCGTTGTGAGCTTGTAGATCGGCTGTTGTCAGCATGCGACCAAGTGTAAAATCAGCCATTACGACGCCATCAAGGCACCGCCAAAATAGATTTTAGTCGACCAAATCAACTGTAGATTTAGTTGACCATAATCTTATGATATTTAGTCGACTAAGACTAGAGTCACTAGACTAAAACGAAAACATTTCAGGCGACTAAAATATGACTAAAACTAAATGGGATTTTATTCAAAAGACTAGGACTAAAACGAAATAAAACATTGCTGTCAAAAGCAACACTGGTACCGTGCAGTTTCAAATAGCTGTATGGGAAAGGACTCGTTTTTTTTACGCTGCAGCAGTTATGTGGAATGGGTCAACCTGGAAACCTTATCGATCAGCTCCGTTGTTAACTTCAATTCCTCCATAAAGAGCCGGCTGAATAGCAACTGAACCTAACCATCGGTTAGTTAAGTTTTAGAGGTGCAACAGTTGATCAAAGTAATGGAAAAAAAAATATTTAATTCCCGATTTTGAGCTTGTCATTATAGACAAAAAAAAGCAAATAAAAGAAATAGTGAAAATAGCCGATGTACAAGCTCACAACGCGTTACGAGGTGACGCGATGTGAGCTTATAGATCAGTTATCTTTGACAAAGAATAAATACTTGAGTGTTTAATCAAATCTAAATATGATTTTAACAAAAAAACAAAAAAACAAAAAACATTAATTGATTAATTGAACAATAATTGATAGTTCCTTTAACAGTACCCATGTTTTTCTTTGCTATTGTACTTGTCTGTTATGTCTAAATTGTATAAATGTATTAATTATGGCTGTATTTATTATGGATAATATTTTCTGTATGTTTCTATTCATCAATTCATTGATATAAAAAATACAAATCATTTTAGAAACATGCTTCTTGATTATTCAATTCATTGAAAAAGTAATCGATAGAATAACCGAAAAAGGAAAATAAATAAATAATTGATTGTTGCAGCCCTGACGTATACGCACGTTTTGTCAATACAAAACATCAATTAATCAATCAAGCTACAACCCGTTCTTTTATACTTTGGGCTATTCAAAAATAGCAGATCTACAAGCTCGTAGCACGGTCTGTGCCGTGCTACGAGCTTGTAGATCTGCTATTTTTATTTATTTTTTATCGTGAAAATGTGTGCAAATCTTTGAATATATGTTTTTTAAAGGACAACTTTGTTTTTTTACAACCAAGGTTTATATTTTAGCTTGTAATTAAAGTAAATAAAAGATGAGTGTTATTTGTTTTTCATTTAATGCTTTCTATAGTTTTAGCAATTTTCGCGATCATTTTTACAGTGGGAGGGGGCATTCTGTCCGGTGGCTAAATATGCCTTTTTTACACAATAAAAAAGGTCCTGTGGTCTTTGATGGCCAGATATGAGTTATTGGGGGCTAGAAGAGCTACTGTAAATAATAATAAAGAAAATGCGGGGTTATTGTGTAAAAAAAGACATATTTAGCCACCGGACAGAATGCCCCCGCTCACTGTAAAAAATATCGCGAAAATTGCTAAAACTATAGAGCAGTAAATTAAAAAAAATTAACACTCATATTTTATTTACTTTAATTACAATATAAAACATAAACCTTGGTTGTAAAAAAACAAAGTTGTCCTTTAAGAGAAAAAAATGTAACTCAAATCTTTGCTTCTGGGGGATTCTACAAATGTCTTCTAAATCCTAACAGTTTTCTGAAACACTGATGTTGCTGTAATATCAGTGTTTCTCAAACGTTTCCATATCAAGGACCACCCAAAATTACGTGCATTTGGCCGCGGACCCCCATCTCAAAATATTTAGTTCCAGGGACCCCACCAGAATCAAAAACATATTCAAAGATTTGCAAAAATGTTCATGATTTTTCAAAAAATAGCAGATCTACAAGCTCATAGCTCAATTAACCCATTAAGACCTGGAACGCATCTGTGTCACTAGATTTCTTTGGCTATTCAAAAATAGCAGATATACAAGCTCATAGCGCGGCACCGAGTGCCGCGCTATGAGCTTGTATATCTGCTATTTTTGAAGAATCTTGAAAAAATAAATTATGTTTTTTTTTTCCAAAAACTGTTTTTTTTAAAGAATCGCCTCAGGTCTTAATTGGTTAATCAATCAATCCACTCAATCAGATCAAGATCCCGTCGGACACGCTCTCCCTCTACCCGGCCTTCGACATCTACTACATCTACGGCTTCTCCAGCGGCACCTACGTCTACTTCCTGACGCTGCAGCTGGACATCCAGCTGACGCAGATGGACGCCACGGGCGAGAAGTTCTTCACCTCCAAGATCGTCCGCATGTGCTCCAACGACACCGAGTTCTACTCCTACGTGGAGTTCCCCCTGGGCTGCACCAAGGACGGCGTGGAGTACCGGCTCATCCAGGCCGCCTACCGCCACAAGCCGGGCCGCCGGCTGGCCCAGGCCCTGGGCCTCTCCGAGGACCAGGACGTGCTGTTTGTGGTCTTCTCTCAGGTGGGGGTTTAAGAGGAGGAGGAGGAGGAGGACTCTCCGTTTGTCGAAAATTTGACGTTTTTTTGATGTTGGATCAGGTTTGGTTGATGGTTCCAAATTTCCAAATATGGATAAGACAATTCAGGAATTTTCGTTTTAACCACTTTTTTTCATTTTTAGTTTTGTTTTATGACCTCAATAGGCTCTATTCTTACTTCCTTCACAGGTGTTACCAATGATACTAATGAAGGCTCTGTCCCATTCTGGTCAGGGTGCTGATATTGTGCATGTTGGCTCACTAGAAACACTCCAAATGGCCTCTTTTGGTGGGTGTGTAACTCTGAGAGTGTACACATGGAACCAAATGGACCCGTAAGGGTCCATTTGGTTCCATTTGTACACTCTCAGAGTTATGGGGGTCCTTGAAAATAAGACACCCACTATGCCACACTGAATGGAACTGGGCCTTAATTAGTATTATTGGTAACACCTGTGAAGGAAGTAAGGAAGGGGCCCAATTCATTCCCAATATGGCTGCTGTGCATAGAGCCTATTACACCACAAAAAAACTGAACTTTGAACATTCAGAGGATTTTCTGTGGTCTGGAGTTTAATAATTAGGCTAAAAAAAAAGTGCTGGGATTGGCCCCCTGGACTTTGATGTCACAGTCCATTAATCCAGCCCCCTCTCCTCCCTGTCCCTCCCCTATCCTTCTCCTTTGGGGGCGGAGCTGGGACGATGATTGACGGGCAAAAAATACCAGCGTCGGTATTGTGGGGAAAGCTTTCGGAAAACGGAAAACAGAAAAGACACTAGTATTGCGCCCTGAGGGACTCCGGTTACCCATATGAGGTTTAAGTGGTTAAAGAAAACGTTTGTTATATAATCTTTCTTGAACTTTGATATCAATGATTTTACAAATGTTAACAGGGCTAGCCATACAGGGAGCGAGAGATGGACGGACGGACAGACAGACAGGCTGTGTTCATTGGCAGATGGATGCGCAGATAGTTACGTGTTTGGAGGCTGTATGAATGTTGTGTTATTTTGAATGTTGTTGTTGTTGTTGTTTACAGGGTCAGAAGAACCGCTCCAACCCGCCCAGGGAGACGGTGCTGTGTCTGTTTACGTTGCATCACATCAACCTGGCCATGAGGGAGAGGATACGCTCCTGTTACCGTGGCGAGGGGAAACTCACGTTGCCATGGTTACTCAACAAGGAGCTGGCATGCATCAACACCGTGAGTTACACACTCTGTGTTTGTGTGTGTGTGTGTGTGATACAGTGTTGATTTCGTCGACTAAAACTATGACAAAAATTGTCCGTCGACTACCTTTTTTCACTGACGAAAACTAAATAAAAACTAAGCTATGATGACTAAAACTAAGACTAAATATATTGACAATTTCGTCAACAAATAAAAACTAGACTAAAATGTTAGTGAGGGAACTAGTGGAGAAGAGATCCAGTAGAACTAAAAGACAAGTCATTTTATGTTTGGTTGCGCTCGGGTGTTGCGCTCTGAAAATAGCAGATCTACAAGCTCACAACGCGTCGCGCTGTGACACGTTGTGAGCTTGTAGATCGGCTATTTTCAGCATGCAACCAAGTGTAAAATTAGGCATTATGACGCCATCAAGGCACCACCAAAATACATTTTAGTCGACTAAATCAACTGTAGATTTAGTCGACTAAAGTCTTATATTTAGTCGACTAAAACTAGACAAAAACTAAAACATTTCAGATGACGAAAATATGACTAAAACTAAATAGAGTTTTATTCCAAAGACTGTGACTAAAACTAAATCAAAATTTGCCGTCAAAATCACTGGTGTGATACTAGCACTAATGTCCCCACAATTACAGTAGAATTTGAGAAATAGACATTGTGAAGAAAATGTTCCCCTGGTCCTCACAAGAGAAATGGTTGCTTTATGTAAAAAAAAAGAAAAAAGGGGGAAAAAATAATAGTTTATAGTCATGCTTACAATTAGGAAAAGATTCAGGTTGGGGTTAGGGTGAAGCATTTAGAGGTTAGGTTTAGGGGTTAGGGTTAAAATTATGTCTGATTCTGGACACACAACCAAGTATAATTCAGGGTTAGACTTAAAAATGGCAAAGAAAACTAGCATTTATAAACTAGTAGCATTTATAAAATTGCCCCCCTAAAATGTAGATGACCTCACGTGCGTGTGTGTGTGTGTGTGTGTGTGTGTGTGTGTGTGAGAGAGAGAGAGAGAGTTGCATTAACTGCACTGGTGGTCTCCTGTCCCCGCCCCCAAGCTGTAAACCGCAATGTTTACCACTGCAGGTTACCATGGTTACCATTCACTAATCTAATGAATGGGCTGAGTGAATAATAACGACCACAAGGACATAACTGGGTTAACACACGCACACACACGCACACACACACACGCACACGCACACTCACACGCACAAACTCATCTTCAGACATCCAGTCTTCAATGCCTCCCCATGCACGTCAACGAGACACACAGCAGGGGGCCGTGTGTGTGTGTGTGTGTGTGTGTGTGTGTGTGTGTGTGTGTGTGTGTGTGTGTGTGTGTGTGTGTGTGTGTGTGTGTGTGTGTGTGGTGAGAAGTGATGATGGGAGAGGGGGAGGAGAGAAAGTGAAAACTGAGACAGAGAGAGAGAGAGACAGAGAGAGACAGAGAGAGAGAGAGACAAAGGAAGGGGAGAGAGAGTGAATATGAAAGATGGAACGATAAGGAGGGAGGAATGAAAGAATTGGAGGGACAGAGACAGAGAACGTACTGTAGTTGACCTCCATCCTTTATTATGTACAGCACTCTGTGTGTGTGTGTGTGTGTGTGTGTGTGTGTGCGCGCGCGGTCTTACTATTGAAATGTGACATTATGGGGACGTGGTTCAGGGGGCTTTCTCTGTTGGTAAAGCTGTCTTTGTACAAGGAACATTATTTGTCACGAGTTGGTCTACATTCTGCCCTGGTTTATTAAAAAACAAATTATTTGATTAATTTGCAATACTTTTACGCACGCACGCACGCACGCACGCACGCACGCACGCACGCACGCACGCACGCACGCACGCACGCACGCACGCACGCACGCACGCACGCACGCACGCACGCACGCACGCACGCACGCACGCACACGCACACGCACACGCACACGCACACGCACACACACCATTTTTCTGGGAGGGGGGCTACCCTCCCAAAATGTGCCTTTTGTACAGGATAGTTTTTGAATAAGAGGCCTTTTGTTTGATGATTGGGTCTTGTTGTATTTGTTGACAGATGCCGGATCTTTGGGTCCAAAGCCGATTCCGATTTTGGAGAGTGCTAGACCAGTGGTTCTCAAACCTTTTCATGTCAAGGACCCCCACACTTATTAGCTCGCGGACCCCCATTTGAAAAGATATGCCACGGACCCCCATAAGAGACGATTTTTTTTACGGCTCTAGCAGTGAGTCTCAACCATTTTAATTTCAAGGACCCCCAGTTTGACCCGCATTTTATGGCATCTCTGGGACCCCAATTTATATTGTAAAATTAATGTTAATTAACTCTTGAGAGTTACAGACCCATAAGGGTCCATTTGGTTCCTAACTATCCATCATTTAGCTGGGGACCCCCTGGAACTCCCTCAAGGACCCCTGGGGGTCCCCGGACCCCACTTTGAGAACCAGTGTGCTGGACCACCGATTACCGTGCGAAACCAATTCTAACGCATTTTTGAAGAATGTAGATTTGATTCAAGTTGTTCAGCCGATCTACAAACGTGCGCCGCGTTGCGACATGAACCGTTGTTAGATTGTAGATCTCCTATTCAAAAAAAAAAAAACGAATCATCACCAATCACCTATAATGACATGCCTAAGAAAGGGACGGCCGGTTGAAAGTGGTTAAAAATGTGCTGCATAATTGCAGATACCGATATAGTCAAAAGACCCCCAAAATGATGTATGCATTTGGTCACGGACCCCCCCATCTCAATACATTTAGTTCCAGGGTCGCGCAGAAGCAAATATTTTGAGTTAGAAATGTTTCACACATTTTCACGATTTTTCAAAAATAGCCGATCTACAAGCTCATAGCGCGGCACTCGCGCTATGAGCTTGTAGATCTGCTATTTTATACCGATATAGTCGAACGAGTCAAATAATCTGGCTCTAGTGCTGCAATGCATATACAGTTTGACCAGGGAATGCATCTGTCACGTCCAAACCCATTTTTAAATGTTTAATTAAGTATGACTTACTACTCACTTGAGATAAAGGCCCAGTGGGTGATCTATTTACGATGGTGGACACGCCTCTGGCACGGCTGTGGAGTGTTGCAAATAAACAGGCTGTATGAGCACTTTATGGTTGGCTTTAGCTCCAGGATCTTTTGAATTAACATAATTAAGACCTGAGGATGATTAAAAAAAAAGAAAATCTTCTAAATCGGAGCGGTTTTCTGAAAAAAATTTTGGTACAGTGGTGTGTTCAAGACCTTTTCATGTCAAGGACCCCCATTTCCAATGGGCGCCGAGCTATGAGCTTGTAGATCTGCTGCCGCGCTATGAGCTTGTAGATCTGCTATTTTTTTTAAATCGTGAAAATATTTTTTAAAAATCTTTTTCCGAAAAATTGTTAGGATTTAGATTTTTTTTTAGATACGGCCTCAGGTCTTAAAGGGTTAAAGGTCATTCGTTTAGGGAAAAAATGTTGACCAATGGAAATACAAGATTTCTTCTGCCTGACGACAAGATGAACATCAGATTCATGTCTCTCTCTCTCTCTCTCTCTCTCTCTCTCGGTCTCTCTTCTTCGCCCCCTGCAGCCCAAGCAGATAGGAGACGACTTCTGTGGCCTGGTGTTGAACCAGCCTCTCGGGGGTCTCCGGGTCATCGAGGGGACCCCGCTGTACGAGGACCGGACGGAGGGCATGGGCTCCGTGGCCGCGTACACCTACGGGGAGCACACCGTGGTGTTTGTGGGAACGCGCAGCGGACACCTGAAGAAGGTAGGACGGAGGGATGATGCATGATGGGATAGGCCTGTCACAATTATTACATAATCGTCTCATCGCAATTATTTTTGCATAATCGTCATAATCGTTTCCATGTTGAAAGGTTTTCAAATATTAAAAATGGAAGAAATAGCTGATCTACAAGCTTACAACGCGTCACTTTGTGACGCGTTGTAAGCTTTTAGATCAGCTATTTTAGCATGTATACAATTATTACATATTTATTTGTATATTTAAAGGTAGGGTAAGTGATAAATAGCTCTATATTCTGATAGTACTCATTGCTATAGAGTGTTTGTTCAGTAAAGGTGTCAGTAGAGGTGTCTCTCCACCTCTATATAAAACAGAAAATGCATTTTCGTTTCAGTTTCATTTCCAATTGTATCCAATCAGGATAGAGAACTCAATCAGGATATAGATTAAACAAGTGAAATTGGAAGTGATGACACTAAGAAATGAGCAGGCAAAATTGGAACTGGAACACCATAAAAATGAAGCTTAAAAATGGGTACTTTCTCCTGATTGGCTGAGATTTTGACACCTACCGGAAAATGTATTTTCTGTTTATTAAAGAGCTGGAGAGACGGAGAGACTCCTGTTACTGAACAAACACTCTATAGCAACGATTACAGAATATAGTGCTCTAACCTTTTAACAAAACGCTTTTTGTTTTAACCCAAAAATATCACTTACCCTACCTTTAAGTTATTTGTCATAACTGCCCTGTGCAATTTTTGATTACAAAGACTAAAGAGAATTTTCTTTTTGGTTCATTTGTTCGGCCAAACACACATAATTGCAATTATTTGAGTGACAATGAATCGTCAACTTGGATTTGTAATGGTGACGGCCCTAATGTTGGATGGATGAATGGATTTATGCATGGATGGATGACGGTGGGATGGATGAAATAACATCGCTCCTGGACGTTTCTGTCTCAGGGGAGAGAAAGAAAAAGAAGAGCGAGAGAGAGAGAGAGAGTTTGTGTGGCGTGTTGCTGTGTGTGTGTGTCAGAGTAGAGTGTGTGTGTTGGACCGGTGCGTCTCTCAGATGAAGAAGCTTTTCTTCCTCATAAACATCGGTGAAGTCATTTCACTGTCTGAGAACAATGACCTCACCTCGTGTTATTGCCTCCTCTGTCTGTTGAAAATGGCACGAGCCTTTTTATTTCTTCTTTTTACTGTGTGGTTCAGAAAGAGTCTATAAGAGGGTCTGTCTGCCTGTCTCTGTGTCTGTGTGTCTGTCCAGAGCTGATCTGGCAAACTGTCGGACCGATCAGCGGCGTATTATTTCTTATTTCTTGCATGGGATCCCAAATGGGCGAGGATTGCCCAAATATGGACATTGATGATGTCAATGACATCATCAATGTCCATATTTGGAGGTATACTGTTGTACCTGTTATCATACCAGTACTATGGCATAATATTGATGACATCGAGGATCTCCGTATATGGGCATACTCTAAATAAAAAAACACTGTCAGGGAATGTGCATCAAGCCATCAGATAACCCATTAAGACCTGGAACGCATCTGTGTCACTTTAGATTTCTTTGGCTATTCAAAAATAGCAGATATACATGCTCGTAGCTTGTAGATCTGCTATTTTTGAAAAATGTTGAAAACATTTTTTTTAGTTTTTTTTCAAAAAACTGTTTAGAAAACATTTTTAAGAATCGCCTCAGGTCTTAAAGGAGGAGTTCACCCAAAAAATGACTTATTTTATATCAATTGCACGCTCCATGAAGCCTTGAATTCATGGATTTATTTTCGTTTTTGTGGCATTCCTAAGCCTACAATTTGATGACCGTGTGTATTTCCGGTAGGAGACACAAATAATCTACCTTGCGTCTCCTACCGGATACATTAGTCGGTAGGAGACGGGAATCAAATTATTAGCTTAGGAATGCAACAAAAACAAATCCACAAATTCAAGGCTTCATGGGGTGTGCAATTGAAAGAAAATAAGTAATTTTTCGGGTGAACTACTCCTTTAATGGAATAAACACAAAAACACGGATCTCCCTCCTGTTTCTGCGTCTTTTCATTCGGAGAGCTCAGCAGCTCCATGGTAATGTTTAATGCAGCTTTTTATCCTGCAGAATGCAGCTTCTCGGAATCCTCTAGAATGAAGTGTTGCGTCATCACAGTGATTAGTGGGTAGCATCCCCCGTTAGACCTGCCTGCAACCAACCAGCACCCTGTTTAGACCTGCCTGCAACCAACCAGCGCTGGATTTTTACAATCTCTGTGTGAATGTAACAGTATGCACAGTACTGTATGCAGCGCTTTGGTTAACCCATTAAGACCTGGAACTGTGTCATTTTTAGATTTGAGCTGAAAAGCATTATTTTACACTTTGGGCTATTCAAAAATAGCAGATCTACAAGCTCATAGCGCGGCACCGAGTGCCGCGCTACGAGCTTGTAGATCTGCTATTTTTGAAAAATCGTGAAAATATGTGCAAATCTTTGAATATATATATTTTTAAAGCGAACATTTTTTACTCAAATCGTTGCTTCTGGGGGTCCCTGGAACAAGATATTTTGATGGGGGTCCACGGCCAAATACATATCATTTTGGGGGTCCTTGACATGAAAAAGATTGAGAACCACTGATATAGAAACATACGTTTTTTAGAAAACTGTTGAGCTTTAGGAGACATGTAGAATCGGCTTCAGGTCTTAAAGGGTTAAAGGTGCTATATAAATTCTCAATTGGCATTTACATCAAAGTAATCAAACGTGGGAACTGAAGGATTGATCACACCTGTGTGTAGAAGAGTTGATTTAGCAGAGCGGGCATATATTCTGAACAGGAAACACATTTCCGTGCTCTGACTTCAGTTGGTAGAGAACTTTTATTCTACAGTAAATTGAACTAGTTCTCTTCTCAGTACGTGTATTTATTCTGTGGGTTTGTTGTCATAAACATTGTGTGTGTGTGTGTGTGTGTGTGTGTGTGTGTGTGTGTGTGTGTGGCACACACACACACACACACACACACACACACACACACACACACACTCACACACATGCACACGCGCGTGCATAGACACACCATGTCAACACGTCTCTATTAAATTTATTGCAGCTAATTTTCTGATACCATATCTCCCAACTCCTACTATTACCATTCCTTCTCTCTCTCTGTTCTCTCTCCCTCGCTGTGTGTGTGTGTGTGTGTGTGTGCGCGCGCGCGTGTGCGTGTGTTGCGCGTGCGTGCGTAAATACACAGTCCAGTTCTTGGCAATGAGGTATTTGGGGTTTTGGCGGTGTGTGAATTGATTTTTTTGCAGCGTGTATTACTGTTGGACTTTATTGTGTTACAGTAAATAAATATTTTTAAGATGGGGAAAGGAATTAATCTGTTGGTGTCTCCCGTTCAGTCAATACATATTATTCATATTTCCATTCCACTTATTTCCTTGGCTCAGATCACAATAGAAGAATGCTTACAGGTTTTTGGGCACGGAGCCCCTCCTCAGAGCGTTGAAACGCGGTAAGTGTTTTTGTATTGTGACGTTGCCAAATCAATAAGTGTAATGTGAGCACTTTGTCCTCCTTGATTTGGAAAATTTGAAAAACTTTCTTTCACATTTTTTTTGGAACAAGTTTAGGTTCAGCACTTGGACTGACACTCCCATTGTTGAAACGCAACCTCCTCTTCCAACTATTAATTCATATTTATAAGGATAAAAATCATGCTCGAGTGCTATATTGGAAATGTGTTATGTTCAGTGGTGGAAAGTAACTAAGTACATTTACTTAAGTACTGTACTTAAGTAAATTTTGGAGGTATTTGCACTTTACTTGAGTATTTCCAATTTCCAATACTTTCACTTCTACTCCACTACATCTCAGAGGCAAATATTGTACTTTCACTCCACTACAATAATTTGGAAACTTTAGTTACTTTTCAGATATAAATTATTACATTATAAAACATACATTAACCACTTTAGCCCTATTTTATACCTAGGCTATTTAAAAATAGCCGATCTACAAGCTCACAACGCGTCGCGATGCGACGCGTTGTGAGCTTGTAGATCTGCTATTTTCAAATAGTTTTGTACTTTTACTTTTGGTACTTTAAGTACATTTTGATGCCAATACTTTTGTACTTTTACTCAAGTAAATTTTGAATTCTGGACTTTTACTTGTAACAGAGTATTTTTTATATTGCAGTATTGGTACTTTTACTTAAGTAAAGAATTTGAGTACTTTTTCCACCACTGGTTATGTTACAGACTGGGGTCACGTTTCAGGCTGCGTATAGCAAATATGCCGTTATTTTTTATGCATTTATTTACATAGCTTAAAGTTATTGGAACTGTGCACATTAATAAACATTTCTGTCAAAGTTCCAGCCCAGCCATCCTGGCTCCTTTTCAACTGTAGTTCCTGGGCTCTGCTTCTATTTCAAATTAAATTTGAAAATTGGTGTAATTTTATTTGGCTTTCCCGGGGCTTTCCAGAACATATCTGATACGGCTTATCCTCACGAATCCTGGCGTGCCTATTCTGGGCATGTTGTCAATGGACAACATTCAGCAAAAATAGCCGATCTTACAAGCGTGTAGATCGGCTATTTTGGTGAAGAGATTTGGTGTATAGAGATAATATCTTGTTTTAAGTGGTTAACCACATAAAACAATATATATATATATATATGTACTGTTGACTCTACACCGAATCTCTTCACCAAAATAGCACATTTTTTAGAAAATGAGGGAGGGGGGGAGAAACCGTGGTTAAGCCTCAGATATATTCTGGAAAGCCCCGGAAAGCCAAATGGAATTAAATCCTTTTTCAAATGTGTTTTTAAAAAGACCCTGTGTTCCAATGGATCAATGTAGTTATTATCTAGTCACAAGCTCTTTATAAATATGTATTAAAAACCCCAAGACAGACGTAACCACTTTCACTTTTTAAACTGCGAAAATAGCCGATCTCAGCTTGTGGGTCAGCTATTTTTTGCTACTTTTGTGCAACACTCTTGCATGGTTAAATGGTAAATGGTGCTTATTTACTCTGAGAGTGTACAAATGGAACCAAATGGACCCGTAAGGGTCCATTTGGTTCCATTTGTACACTCTCAGAGTTATGGGGGTCGTGGAAACCACTGTGCTACACTAAAATGGAACAGAGCCTTCATTAGTATCATTAGTAACACCTGTGAAGGAAGTGATAATGTGGCTGCTGTGCATAGAGCCTGTTGCTATTTCACTGTGTTCTGTGAGTGACAGTGACGACGTGGTTATGTTTACAGAGTAGTAAACAGTAGTATCGGGGCCTGTCATCATGTGACAGTGTTCCGTGGCTCTCTAACTGAGCCTGTGTGACTGCTGGTTAGTTCAATAGGAGCTGAGACCCTTAATGAATCAAATGTATTTAATTTAATTCAACCAGAGACATGCTGTCCCACTGCCAAACAGTAAAAGCACAGACATACGGCACATAGAACAGCCATATCCCTCGCGTCTTTTACCCTGTTTTTATCCCATTGATCTATTAAAGTCATATTGTGTACGTTTTCGAGTTAACCAGAGATTTCAGAGATTTGCACACATGTTCTAGAATGTACAAAAATAGCAGATCTACAAGCTCATGGCGCGGCACTCGGTGCCGCGCTATGAGCTTGTATATCTGCTATTTTTTAACAGCCAAATCAATCTAAAAATGACAGAGATTGAATGAGTTAAACAAAAGTATTTCTTTATATATAATCTTACACTGGTATACATGTCACTATAAACATAGCATAAATGCAGTCTTTTTAACAACTTCTCTAAACATCATTTTTTCATTGGGAGTGCGTGGCCCTGACACT
>NC_139947.1:6769516-6792551 GCF_963454915.1 Gymnoscopelus microlampas | reverse complement strand
CCCTGACACTCACTGCCAAAATGACGCAGGCAACAGAAATGTGCTTGTTTATGTATTTTAAACTTAAATACGTACAGTGAGGTTTCTGAAAACATTAGTTTAAAAAACGACCGTTTTGGGACGGTGCGTCTGTGCTTTAGTGTTGAACAGTTTACAACTTAGCGTTGAATCTGGCAGTGTTTTCTTTTAAAAAAAAAGTGTTTTCATTCAATTCAACACAGAATGCTGTTAGAAGTATTGTTTTAAGATTGCATTCGCCACCCTATATACCTTGTTGACAGGGGGTCCCCAAGGGCTCAATAACTTTCCCCTTACACCAAATCTCTTTGCCTAAAAAAAATAGCCGATCTGCAAGCTCACACAACGCGTCATGGTGCAACGGGTTGCGAGCTTGTAGATTGACTAGATTGCCTTTTTGGCTGAATGTTTGCCCCAGAATAGGGAACACTGTAGGTTCCATGTTAGCCACAGAACCAGTGTGAACCTCACAGGGTGAAACTTGTACCGTCGTCAGAGTTAACCCATTCAATCCGGGAAGGCATCTGTGTCTATACCATTATTTTATACTTTGGCCATTCAAAATTCGCAGATCTACAAGCTTGTAGCGCGGCACCGAGTGCCGCGCTACAAGCTTGTAGATCTGCTATTTTTGAAAAATTGTGACTATTTGTGCAAATCTTTGAATATATATATATTATATAATTTTTTAAAGCAAACATTTGTAACTCAAATCTTTGCTTTTGGGGGTCCCTGTGAGCTTGTATATCTGCTATTTTTTGAAAAGCCACAAAACGCAGATGTGTGATCCTAATGGTTTAAAACACTGTGGATTGTGCTGTGTTGTGATGTTGAACTGTTAAGACAGTTTCTACCCAGTCTATGTGGGTCTAGCTCTATGTGTGGCGCTGTCAAACTGTGTAGACTGTAAGGTTTGACATTACTCTAGGGCTCGGAGTAATGACATAATGACATCAGACCAGAGACACACACACACACACACACAACATGGACAGATCACAGACTGGCAGACTACTGCTACATACAGCAGCAGTGGTTGGACCACTAGCAGATTTACAACAATCTTCCAAGATATATGTGGATATTCGGTCATTCGTTACTGTTCATTCAGGTACAAGACGCAAAATGCGATTTTGTGAGTTCCACAAAGTACTGTGCTACAACAATGACAATAGTAAGACTTATTAGATATTATTTCAACCTATTTCTTATACATTAAGCCATTAAGACTGGGAAAGCCATCTGTGTCGTTTTTAGATTTCTTTGGCTATTCGAAAAAAATAGCAGATATACAAGCCGAGTGCCCCACGGTATGAGCTTGTAGATCCGCTATTTTTGAATATAAAATGGGTTGTAGCTTAAAATCTAAAATGACGCTGATATTACAGTCAGACAGACAAACAGTCAGAGACACATATCTTATCTTTATCCCATTGAGGCCTGGAACGCATCTGTGTCACTTTAGATTTCTTTGGCTTTTTTTGTTTTAAATCGTGAAAAGTTTTTTTTTTTTGTTTTTGAGAATTTAGAAAACATTTTTAGAATCGGCCTCGGGTCTTAACCCATTAAGACCTGGAACGCATCTGTGTCACTTTAGATTTCTTTGGCTATTCAAAAATAGCAGATATACAAGCTCATAGCGCGGCACCGAGTGCCGCGCTATGAGCTTGTAGATCTGCTATTTGTGCCTTGCTCAGGGACACAGCAACACATAATACACAGGAGGTGAACCGCTGACCTTCTGGTTCCCACACAGCCACTATACCCACGCTTGGCTGCCAGCTGGACGGGCAGACAAACAGGCAGACAGACAGACAGGCAGGCAGACAGACATGTATGGATGTAAACATTTTGTAGAACGCCACCCAATCCATCATATGGTGGCTGTCGGGAGGGAACCTTGTTTGTCCAAAAAAAAAAAACGTTACTTTTCAGATAACGGAACAAAAACATTTCAGAGGTATAGTGGAAATATCTGATCTACAAGCTTCTACTGTAGAGATGCTATACTTTCACTACTTTTGTGTGAGACTCAAAGTATGATGAGGTGGGGCATTAATTAAGAAGAAAACAAATATGGAGATACTAGGTTTTCTGCCCCAACTACGTTTCTGTCTAAATGTTTCACGTCTGGAGTCTGTTCTCAGAGAGAGAGAGAGAGAGAGAGAGAGAGAGAGAGAGAGAGAGAGGAAGAGAGAGACAGAATTGTACATGCTAGTTCAAGTCTTAATTTCAGATGTGAGATTAGGTTTGACACACACACACACACACACACACACACACACACACACACACACACACACACACACACACACACACACACACACACACACAAAATAACACATTAAAGTGCATTCCTGTCCACTGATCTCCAGTCAGCTGTAGTAACTAACGTCAGTGGACAATAGAGAGACACCCAATGTGTCTATCCATCACAACACAGTGGGAGGTCCGCACACACACACACACACACACACACACACACACACACACACACACACACACACACACACACACACAGACAGACACACACAGACACACACAGACACACACAGCTTTTCCCTCTACTGTCAGTCCCTGATACTAAAATGTCTATTTAAAGACATAATGTCCTCTTAAATAAATAAACACACAGTAAAAGATGGAATATTCTGTGTGGTCTGAAGAGTGTGTGTGCGCGGGCGTGTGTGTCTCTAAGACATTAGCTTTGAAATATACGTCCATTTTAGTGTTTATTTTATGATTTTTCAGTTTTGTGTTTGAAATCATTTCGTTTTCTGTCAGTTTTGTGTTTTAACCTATTAAGACCTGAGGCAATTCTTAACACATTGACTGCCAGAATTATTTTCATATTCTATTGTTATTCATGCCAGAGATTTTTCAATGGGAAAAAAAAAGTACTCAGGAGCCGAGATACAAAATTTTAAAGTTTTAAGTTAACAAGGAAGTGGATGAGAGTAAAGATCTTCGAAAATTCATATCTCCTTGGTCTTTGGGTCAAAGCGCGGCACTCGGTGCCGCGCTATGAGCTTGTAGATTTGCTATTTTTGAATAGCCAAAGAAATCTAAAGGGACACAGATGCGTTCCAGGTCTTAACGGGTTTATGATTGCATAAAGAAGTTTTAGTTTTAAATGTGGACTAGTTTCAGTATTCTGAAGAAAGCCTTGACCTATAGAATCTGAAAAGACGGAACGACGCGTGAAATCAGATAACGCGGAGGAAAAAATAGCCCACCTAAAAGCTACAGTACGGACCCTCCACTTCAAGCCCCACAATGTGTCGCGATGCAACGCGTCGTGGGCTTGTAGATCTAGGTCTATTCTTACTATTTGTCGCGCGGCGTAGTATACGGGGCCTTATAAGTCACGTGGTTAAGAAAATGTTTGAACGTATATATTTGTGTCCAGATCAAAAGCGTGAACAGCACGGCGCGATGGAGTATACATTAAGTTGCTAAGTGTCGACCAGCACAAGGGTCAGCATGAGTGATGTAGCAGAGATAGAGCCCTTTAAATTCCTCTGTGCTGCACACGGGCTGTGTGCAGCACAGAGTGTCTGCTAACTGTTTTCCAGGCTTGTAGTGTGTGTGTGTGTGTGTGTGTGTGTGTGTGTGTGTGTGTGTGTGTGTGTGTGTGTGTGTGTGTGTGTGTGTGTGTGTGTGTGTGTGTGTGTGTGTGTGTGTGTGTGTGTGTGTGTGTGTGTGTGTGTGTGTGTGTGTGTGTGTGTGTGTGAGAGGTTCGGTCAGTCCAGCGTATCTCCTCTCTCCCCTCAGGCCTGTTTGTCTTGGCCGGAGAACAGAGGACACACACACACACACACACTCTCTCCGCCACCCATCAACTGGACTTCCTCCCTCTCTTTCCTGTGTTGCGTCTCTCTCCGCCAATCCGGGCGCCTCCTCCTCTCCTCGTTATGACATCACGCATGGCCGACAACACACAGACGCTAATGTCGTCCGCACACTTAACCCAGCGTTAACCACTTAAACCCCGGCGTCCATACTGCCGTCCGTCGGCTGTTTTCCAGCGAAAGCTTTCCCCCCCGCGATAACGGAAAACTGAAAATACACTACTCCCGGTCAACCGTACAGGGTTTAACTGGTTAAACAAAGTGGTTCTCAAAGTGTGGTCCGTGGGACCTCCCCCACAGGGGTCCCTGAGGAGGTTTCCAGGGGGTCCCCAGCTAAAACAATGGAACCGTTTAATTTTCACTGTTATTTATTGAAGTCGATCCAATCGGAGAATGTCTGAGAATGACTGTTATCACAGGTTTCACTTTCTCCATTGTTTTCTCCCCACCTTACAGTATAGAAGACAGAACAGTGATTCGTAACCTTTTTTTTTTTCATTTCAAGGACCCCCCCAGTTTGGTATGCATTACGACCACAGACGACCCCCCCCCCCCCCCCCCCCATTTGATACAGTGTGCATCTCTGGGACCCCAATGTACGCTGTCAAATCCTCCGTTGTTTTTATTCATTTACATCACAAAAACAATCCAATTATGCCAGCATAATAGTATACATAAATTAGATTAAAGTCCTCAATGTTTATCTAACTCTGAGAGTGTACAAATTGGGCCCTTCCTTCCTTCACAGGTGTTACCAATGATACTAATTAAGGCTCTGTTCCATTTAGTGTGGCATAGTGGGTGTCTTATTTTCAAGGACCCCCATAACTCTGAGAGTGTACAAATGGAACCAAATGGACCCTTACGGGTCCATTTGGTTCCATTTGTACACTCTCAGAGTTACACACCCATAAGCGTCCATTTGGACCCTTGGTGGTCCCCGGACCCGACGTTGAGAAACGGCGGTATAGACAGTTGTGGAATTCTGTACTGAATCTAATGTAACACCACAGATCTTCTCTTACGGGGGTCCCTGACACATTGTTTTACAATGAGGGGCCTGGGGCCTAATATTGGGGATCCTTGACATAAAAAATGTTGGCAGTTTAAAGACACAGTATTTAACTTTTGCGCTGTGTTTACTAAGACTACGTGTATTGACAATTTCGTCAGCAAATAAAAACTAGACCAAAACTAGTGGAGAAGAGATCCAGTAGAACTAAAAATACGTCATCATGGTTGCGCGCGGGTGTCACAGACCGAAAATGGCTGATCTACAAGCTCGTAGATCAGCCATTTTCTGTCAGCTTGTAGATTGGCTATGTACGGACTGCAGCTAAGTGAAAATCGGCCATTTCGATGGCATCACGGCCCGCCAAAAATACATTTGCGTCGACTAAATCAACTGTAGATTTAGTCGACAAAAATCTTGCGATATTTAGTCGACTAAAACTAGACTAAAAGTAAAACATTTCAGATGACTAAAATATGACTAATGAATGTTATTAAACAGAACTTTATTCAAAAAACTAAATACAAATTCGCTGTCAAAATCAACACCGCATCTCGCCATATTTAGGCGTTTTCACTGCTTGTTTTGATGGTGGGGACGTTTTTGGGGCTACCAAAACAGTAAAAACACCAAAATACAGAGACACACTTCACACTACTCCAGTGGCTGATGATAACTGCTGCAATAGAGGGAAATGATGGGTAAAACATGCATTCATGGTTTTGTTACATACTATGCCTTTAAATTCCATGTCCACATGTGCCACCAATGACGGTATGCTTTAAATCCTCCGAATAAATAGTCTTTGTTCAATAAATGCACACAGTACCCTTTTCTTTGCTCTCTCGTTTGCCCTCGTTTAGTATTCACCATCCTATGAATTATGCATACATTTGATCCTTCAGAAACGTGGCTAATCCACAGAGAATGCACGCCAAACGCACTATGACAAAACAGCCATTCACTTCCCCCCTTGATGTCAAGGCTTCCTTGGTTTGACGGGATCCACGCTAGTGTGTATAACCCTTTAAGACCGGGAACGCATCTGTGTGTCATTTTAAGATTTCTTCAAAAATAGCAGATCTACAAGCTCATAGCACGGCACCGAGTGCCGCGCTATGAGCTCGTAGATCTGCTATTTTTGAGAAAAAACAAAAACAAAACGTATACAAATCATTTGAATATAGCCTACGTAATCTTTTTTTTTTTTTTTACTCAAATCCGTGCTTCTGGGGGTTCTACAAATGTCGTCTAAATCCTTCCGTTTTTTTTTTTAAACATATGTTTCTATATCAGTGGTTCTCAAACTTTTTCATGTCAACGACCCCCAAAATGATATGTATTTTGCCGCGGACCCCCATGTCAAAATATGTTGTTCCAGGGACCCCCCCAGAAGCAACGATTTGAGTAAAAAAAAATCGCTTTAAAAGTATATGTATTGAAAGATTTGCACGATTTATTAAAAAGAAAATAGCAGATCTATACATGATTTAAAGTGGTTACACACACACAGATGCGTTCCCGGTCTTAATGGGTTAACGCTCGTACTACTCCATATATTACCCATTCAAAATATAAAGTGCTTTTACCCCCGAAGCCATGGCTGTTACCCTTCGATTCGGGGGCTCTTGTGTTCCGTAATATTCCGTTTATTGTTGGATAAAGAGGTGTTTTAATCCCGTCTGAGTGTTGTTGTATTTTCCTCGTCTCCATGGAGTGCAATACCTGTGAGTACATACAGTGAACTTAAGGCGCAGACGGGATTAAAACACCTTGTTTTTTTGAACAATAAAGAATGTTCTGGAACACGACGGGCCTGATGTGACGGGTAGTCTGTGGCTTTAGGGTAAGTACTTTAGATTTTGGATTTAAATGTTAGAGGCGTACACAATTCTACATCGATGCAGCAACAGTGCAGTGAAATGATCGACTATAGACTAATTTAGCCGATCAATTTCATTTGATTTAACCCATTGAGACCTGAAGCCGATTCTACATGTCTCGTAAATCTCAACAGTATTCTGGAAAAACGTATGTTTCCATATTAGTGGTGCTCAATCTTTTTCATGTCAAGGACCCCCAACATTATATGTATTTGGCCGCAGACCCCCATCGAAATATTTTGTTCCAGGGACCCCCCAGAAGCAAAGATTTGAGTTAAAAATGTTTGCTTTAAAAATATATATATTCAAAGATTTGCACACATTTTCACGATTTTTCAAAAATAGCAGATCTACAAGCTCATAGCGCGGCACTCGGTGCCGCGCTATGAGCTTGTATATCTGCTATTTTTGAATAGCATAAGTGTAAAATAATACTTTTTAGCTCAAATCTAAAAATGACACAGTTCCATGTCTTAATGGGTTAAATATATTTTGAAGTCTATACTTTTGTACTTTTACTCAAGTAACATTTTGAACATGGGCCTTTTACTTGTCACAGAGCATGTTTCTACTCTACGTAAACTATCTGAGTACTTTTCCCACCACTGCTAAGTATTAGAGGCTAAGTGGTTACGTCACAGAGCTACTGCGGTCGGTTCGCCATTACAAAATGTTTTTGCACGTGGCCCAAAATATTAATTTGAAGTTGGGGCCGTCGACGCGTAGCTCATTAAGCTCGTCAGGAATGCACGCGACAAATGTTTGCAGCTGACGAGAACAGCCGGGGAGCACAGATGCCGTCTGTCTCCGTCCTGGAAGCTAACGTAACCACAAACAGCTTGTCACCTCACCTAAATGGACCGCGGCCAATCACTCAATGTCTTTCTCTCTCTTCTTGTTTACTATTGGCAGAAACTTGCCGGGTTTCCGTTCAGCCAATACGCTCTGGTGTCTCTTCAATGGAAACAGAAAGCCCGGATTCCCAATAGGCTCTATGCACAGCAGCCATGTTATCACTTCCTTCACAGGTGTTACCAATGATACTAATGAATGCTCTGTTCCATTTAGTGTAGCACAGTGGTTTCCACGACCACCCCATAACTCTGAGAGTGTACAAATGGAACCAAATGGACCCTTACGGGTCCATTTGGTTCCATTTGTACACTCTCAGAGTTACACACCCGTAAAGGTCCATTTGGAAGCCCATGAGGGTCCCTGGACCTCAACTGTAGACCCACTGGTGTAACAGAGTGTTTCCAGTGAGCCAACATGCACAATATCAGCACCCTGACTCTGTTTGACCAGAATGGAACAGAGCCTTCATTAGTATCATTGGCAACACCTATGCATTTCTTCATAATATGGCTGCTGTGAATAGAGCCTGTAACTCAAACTCTCCCGTCCTACGGCACTCGCATTGTTTCCCCACTCAGCCTTAGCCAGGCCCCTCTCAGAGCTACACAGCCGTACTACGGGGGCCATTTGGAACCCCCTCCTACCTGGACCACGCTTTGAGTGTTTCCAGTGGGAGCCAACGCGGCACAATATCAGCACCCTGACTCTGGAATCGAAAAGAGCCTTAATTAGTGTAATTGGTAACACCTGTGAAAGAACGCAGTGGCGCAGAGTAACTCGGTACGTTTACTCAGGTACTGCACTTTAAGTACAATTTTGAGGTACTTTTACTTTACAGGAGTATTTCCAATTGTCTATACTTTAACTTCACTAAATATTGTACTTTTACTCCACGACAATTATTTGAAAACTTTAGTTACCAGTTGCTTTGCAGGTATAAATGATTGCATTATAAAACATACCTTAACCACTTTAGCCCTATTTTATTCCTAGGCTATCTGACGCGTTGTGAGCTTTTCAAAAATGTTTTACTTTTGGTACTTTAAGTACATTTTGATACCAATGCTTTTGTACTTTTACTCGAGTACATTTTGAATTCCAGACTTTTACTTAACAGAGTAACAGAGTACTTCTACATTGCAGTATTGATACTTTTACTCAAGTAAAACATTTGAGTACTTTTTCCACCACAGGAAAGAAGTAAGGAAGAAGCCCAATTTATTTCCAACTAGAGTTTCGGGGGGCTACGCCCCCCTCAACCCCAGCCGCGCACGGGGCCCAGCGGGGCCGTGTGTATATTGGGGGACCCAAATCGCCGGAGTGAAACTGTGGAAAAGTTTTTTTGAAAAAGGAAAAAATTTGAAGAAATAATATTTGTTATGTTTCAGGGGGTCCACAGGGGGTCCGCGGACCCCCTGATGGTCCACTGACCCCCTGTGGAGTGTTGGGACGCGCGGGGACACCCCTGGAACATTGCGGACCATTTCGGTGTTTTTTTTTTTTTCATGAAGGTGGTTGCTTGTTTCTGGCGCAGGCTGTGCAAACCTGGCAACCCAGCGCATGCTGCCGCACGTTTAAGTGGCGTAGCGTCATGAGGGTCAGTGGGGCCGTGGCTCGGTCAGTGAAGACCCTGTAGTGCGGATGATATGTGGCATAGAGGGGCAGATTGTAAATCCACAGAGGAAACATCCGTGGGCTACCATTGGTTCAGCGATGTGTGCGGTCGCCCTGCGGCCCCTCCTCCTCCACCAATGTGCAGTATTGACAGCCCTGACGTCACAACAATTGGAGCGATGGGCACTGCACTGTGGTTGGTTAGGGTACACCTAGGGCCCAGGTAGAACCCAGTTAAAGCCAGCATGGGCAAACCCAGTTAGGACCCGCCTTGGTCCCACATAAACATGGCTAGTTGGGGCCCACCTAACTGCATGGGCATCGCAGTTGGGACTGAAGTGGATGCCGCTGACATTGCTGACATGGGGTCCATATGGTTTAGCCCACCTTGAAACCATATGGGAACTACGCTGGCATGCTGGCTGTAATGCAAACGCTGCATCATACCTGCAGTGTGTAGTTTGATGTTGTGTGTGTAGCAGATATACCTGCAGTGTGTAGATCAATGTCCATAGGAAAGTCAATGCCCAGCAGTGTTTTTTTTCCCCAGCAGAGTTTCTAGTGTCTCTGTGTCTCTCTGGAAGAGGTTGCACATGAACTCTGCAGCCGCACTGAGGCGCTCCAACACAAACACTCTGACATTAAGCTGCTTCACACAACAAACATCAGCACCACGCTGCTGTTTGTCCAAAAGACACAATATGTCCTCTCCCACCGACGTCATGTGTTCATTTATCGACAGCCGTACAGACTCCTTTTGACACATTTTACGTCGTTTATCCAGCTCTCACTGACTCTCCACATCGGGCTGTTATTTTGCTGCGATCAAGTCAACGATGTGAGAGATTAGCTATCACAGACGGACGGACAGGGGGTGAAACATAGTCTTGCGCCATGCCTTTCGGCCTGGCGGAGACAATAAAAAACCGAAAGTAAAGGAAATGGCCATTTCTGCAACAGAAGTAGTCAATAAACTATGCTATGAAAACATCGGCCACATTGGCAAAGAATGTAAGAAAGAGGCAATCATGTAGAAAATAGCCGATCTCCAAGCTTACAAAGCCTCTGAACGTGAGGCGTTTCGAGCTTGTAGATCGGCTATTTTCACAATATTTACTTGTGGAACGGAGTCAAACAGAATGGGGGGGTCCCAGATGAAGTACGTGTATTTGGGGGGGGGGGGGGGGGGGGCGGCGTGAAAGGGTTGATAAACACTGCTCTAATCGGAGCGAAATTATCTGAAATTACTACATGACCATAATGCAGCCTAACATGCGTTGCACGGGGCGGTCCTGCCATTACGTTAGTTACTGTAGTTGCTGTGGAGCTACATAGTTCTCCAGAAGACACACACAAACATACACCATCTACAATGGACGAACTGAGCAGCAATATAGACATTCACCACACGAACGTGCATTGTTGACAAAGTGATTGCACAGCCGCTGCAGGCATGACAACCAGGTTAGCGTTAGCGACATGGCAGCTATCACAGCGCCCTGTCCGTCGTGCTGCAACTGCCTGTGATGGCTACAGCAGTAACAGCAAGCTGTCTGCGATGCCATTGTCTGGAGAGTGCTCTTAGCGTGACACGACCAATGAGAGTGAGCGCTGTAGTTGTTGCTAAGATACGGTGGCGTCTCTGCCCCATAGCTTGTAGATCTCTCACACATGATTGGCGTAGGCTGCGTTGCCAGGTCTGACTTTGTGTCTAAGCAATGGTCGGCTTATTTTTGCGCGCCTTTGGGCTCGTTTGCATTGTGCGCACGGCAGCGCTTGTTTAGCGTACGTCAGCGCGACGTGGCAACGGACGTGGCAACGTGAAAGGTGATTGGCTGGTGAAAAGAAACACCCGACGTTACACCAGAAATGGTGCCTGGAGAAAATGGTGACCAAAAAAAAAGTTTGGAAAAAAAGGAAAAAACCCCCGCAGCGGCTGCCTGCTGTTGTGGTGATGAGGTCGTGCGCACGGTAAACGGTACGAAGCTGCCTCCCCTTCCGTTTTGTCCGACATTTGGTGAGTAGAATTAATTATGCTGCGCGGTGGAAAAGGTGTAGTGAACAGTGAGATGTCCCCTACGCGAGGCGTAAATTCAGCGCGGCCGCCGTGGCGAGTCAGTTGGCGACATGTGGTCTGGCGGTGCGTTGTTTATTCGATAACAGAGCTGTGGGGTGTGGACACCGAGGGTGCGGAAGTCGGTCGGCATTTATATAGTTAGATATGGCTGCTGTGCATAGGGGAGGGAGGAGGGGAAAAAAAGTAAAACAAGGATATAATTATCTATCTGCAATGGAAACATGAGGGATACACTTGATGGATCCTCAGAAATGATGTTTCTAAATGTATGTTTAGTTAAAGGCAGTGAACTCTCATATCAGCATCTAGAGAGACTGACCCCATCTCAGCCTCTCACACCTCCAACACTAAATGACCCATCGGCCAATCAAATGTGACGCCCAGAGGAAAAGCCACCTCTGATTGGTTCCTATTTTTAGTGGAAAATTGCCAATAAAGCAATGATATTGCTATCATTTCACACACACACACACACACACACACACACACACACACACACACACACACACACACACACACACACACACACACACACACACACACACACACACACACACACACACACACACACACAGTGTCACAGTTTCAGCCAATAATGTGTGATATAGTTGCTTGATTGGTGTGTGATTGTAGGAGAAGGCTTCACACCTGCTCTCACAGCGCACACACACACACACACACACACACACACACACACACACACACACACACACACACACACACACACACGGCTCTATCTCTGGGTGGCTGAGGTCCAGCTGGTTGCTGTGTTTTGATTTGTTATAAATGAGATTAGAGATGATTGGAGGTTGTCATGGCGACGGAGAGATCAAAACGTGATTTGGAGATTTCATAGCGCCAATCAAGCCAACCGCATCCCTGGAACACACTGTGTGTGTGTGTGTGTGTGTGTGTGTGTGTACCAAGACACACAACTTTATCTAAATTGAGTATAAACGGGGGGCAGTGGCTCAGGATCAGTGTTGATTTTGACAGCATATTTTGATTTAGTTTCAGTCATAGTCTTTTGAACAAAGTTCCATTTAGTTTTAGTCATATTTTAGTCATCTGAAATGTCCTACTTTTTGTCTAGTTTTAGTCGACTAAATATCATATGATTTTAGTCGACTAAATCTACAGTTGATTTAGTCGACTAAAATTAATTTTGGCGGTGCCTTGATGGCGATTTTACACTTGACTGCATGCTGAAAATAGCCGATCTACAAGCTCACAACGCGTCGCAGCGCGACGCGTTGTGAGCTTGTAGATCGGCTGTTTTCAGAGCGCAACGCCCCAGCACAAGCCTTTTAGTCTAGTTTTTATTTGTTGTCGAAATTGTCAATATATTTAGTCATAGTTGTAGTCATCATAGCTTAGTTTTTATGTCGTTTTTATCTAGTTTTCGTCAGTGAAAAAAAGGTAGTCGACAAACACTTTTCGTTCTAGTTTCAGTCGACGAGATCAACACTGCTCAGGATGTAGAGCTTCCAATCAAAAGGTTCCCTGTTCGACTCCCGGCTCCTCCTGGCTTGGTGTCGAGGTGTCCTTGAGCAAGACGCTGAACCCCCTTTAACGGCATGGTTTCCTCCACCATCAGTGTGTGACTGGATGAACGTAACACGTGACATCGTAAAGTGCTTTGGAGAAAGCTGCTATATAAATGCACCATTGACCTTAAAGTCACCATTTTATATAGACACACACCAGGAAAGTAGACACACACACACACGCACGCACGCACGCACGCACGCACGCACACACACACACACACACACACACACACACACACACACACACACACACACACACACACACACACACACACACACACACACACACACACACACACACACACACACACACACACACACACACACACACACACACACAGGTGACCTTGTCTGACTCTTGCTTAGAGTTTAACATTTCATTTTGTCACGAGGAGAGAATCGCCTCCCCTCTCCTCTCCTCCCCTCTCCTCTCCTCTCCTCTCCTCTCCTCTCCTCTCCTCTCCTCTCCTCTCCTCTAATAGTCTATAAATGGGTCCTAGAAGGACAGGCCGGATTGAGGCCTGGATGTAGATTTATGACCCCGCCTGGCCGGGCTGCACCTATCAGGAGGAAATCTGCTGCCCATAAATCCTGTCCCAACACAAGGGGAGAGAGAGAGAGAGAGTGAGTGTGTGTGTGTGTGTGTGTGTGTGTGTGTGTGTGTGTGTGTGTGTGCGTGTGTGTGCGCGCGCGCCTGCCAAGCTAAGAGGTAGACATTATGTCTGACAAGTCACAGCATTGTTCTGCAGGGTGAATGTGAGGTTGATGTGTGTGACTGTGTGTGTGTGTGTGTGTGTGTGTGTGTGCATTTATGTGGTGTTTATTCTATTGTATGTTTATTATTTTATGTATTTACATCTGTCATTGTGTGGCATTGCATTGTTTTATGGATTTATACTCTCTGTGTGTGTGTGTGTGTGTGTTCTGTGTGTATGTGCGCGTGCTACTGTCTGGACAGTGTCCAATGTGATTGTATCTGTATTCAAAGGTGTAATGCAATCAAAACTACACTGTCAGCCAAATCCAAGTGCTCAGTTACCGCGCGCGCATGCACTAACATGCGCGCGTGTGTGTGTGTGTGTGTGTGTTGATGAGTGAGGTGTTAAACATTAAGCTACAGCATACTCGCTGCCAATGCTGTGCGTGCACGCACGCTTGTGTGCATACGATTGTATGCGTGTGCACTCGTGCGTGTTTATGCCTGTGTGTGTGTGTGTGATAGTTACCAGATGTGGTAGTTAAAAACAGATGTAGGATCAGCTTCTGTGATGAAGTTATTAAACCCCCCTCTCTCTCTCTCTCTCTCTCTCTCTCTCTCCTCGGTTCAGTAGCGTGGCGTGCTAGTCGCGCGGTATGCTAGTAGCGTGGTATGCTAGCTATGCGCGTGTTTTAGTAGAGGACATTATTGTATTATGTCGTTAGCTCCCGCGGAGGAGAAGCACAGTGGTGTGCAGAGTGTTAAGCAGGAGAGAAAACGTCCGTCTTCAGATCTGTGAGGAATAGAAAGAGTAGCACATACTACTTCACACGGTTTGATGTTTTGTCAGGTTATTATTCATGTTTATTCATGTTTAGTGTATAAGTCACCATTCTTCACACGTTTTCTTTTTTTTCCACCCACGTCTATTCATAACTGCTTGAGATATCCTTTGTTGACAGACAAACAAATAGACTGACTAAGACGCAAGAAAAAGTGAGGGGAAACGAGGATTGAATGAGTATTTCCAATTATTGTCTATACTTTTACTTCTACTCCACTAGATCTCAGAGGCAAATATTGTACTTTTACTCCACTACAATTATTTGAAAACCTTAGTTAGGCTACTTGTTACTTTGCAGATATAAATGTTTCTATCATAAAACATACATAAACCACTTTAGCCCTATTTTATACCAAGGCTATTTGAAAATAGCCGATGTACAAGCTCGCATCATGACGCGTTGTATGCGTGTAGAATGATCCTCTATTTTCAAACATTTTAGTTCTTATACTTTTGGACTTTAAGTGCATTTGGATACCAATACTTTTGCACTTTTGCTCAAGTAAATTTAGAATTCCGGACTTTTACTTGTAACAGAGTACTTCTACATTGCAGTATTGATACTTTTACTTAAGTAAAACATTTGAGTACTTTTTCCACCACTGTTGAATTCAAGTAGCTGAGACGCGCCCCATTTGAAGGACTGGATTTTCACTTTCCCAGTCATCATCATTAACCATTTAATCCGGGAACGCATTCTGTGTCATTTTAGATATATATATATTTTTTTTTTTCTCGCCATAACCATTATTTTATACTTTACTTACTTACTTTTTTAAAACGTGAACATTTTTGTGTGTGTGTGTGCGTGTGCGTGTGTCTGTATACATATATACATACATATACATATATTCTTTTTTTTTTTTTTTTTTCAAAGATTTGCACACATTTTATTTCATTTTTTTTTTTTTTTAAATAGCAGATCTACAAGCTCACTGGGTGCCGTGCTATGAGCTTGTATATCTGCCATATTTGAATAGGCAAAGACCTAAGGTTTGCAATGGTCATGGAACATACCGCCGCTTTGGCTCTGAGATAAGGGACAGAGATGTAAACAGTGAAGCTTTTCATGCAGAAGGCTGTACTATGGTCTGTTCAGACGTTTATATATAGTTACAGTGTTCCTCAACCTTTTTCTGCATCATGGGGCCCGACACTGGCTGCTGTGTTAAGTGGTCATACCGTATGGGTGGGCCACTGTAATTTTTCATTCTTTTTATAATGATATAAAAATAATATTTTAACCCTTTAAGACCTGGAACGCATCTGTGTCACTTTTTAGATTTGAGTTAAAAAGCATTATTTTACACTTTGGCTATTCAAAAATAGCAGATCTACAAGCTCGTAGCGCGGCACCGAGTGCCGCGCTACGAGCTTGTAGATCTGCTATTTTTGAAAAATCGAGAAAATGTGTGCAAATAAATGTATTTATATTCTTTTAAAGCGAACATTTTTAACTCAAATCTTTGCTTCTGGGGGGTCCCTGGAACAAAATATTTTGAGATGGGGGTCCGCGGCCAAAGATTGAGAACCACTGATATAGAAACATACGTTTAAAAAAAAAAAACTGTTAGAATTTAGAAGGCATTTTTAGAATCGGAACATCAGGACTTAATCGGTTAATCGATCCAGTCAATCCATTGTGTTTTCCGTCTTGGATCAATGGGACATCATGTATAGAGCGCCGAAGTCCTGACGTCACTGCCAGTAGAGGGCGCTTTCCGCAGGTTCATGGCTTTACTTTTTGTGTTGATATCCTCATTGGGGAATCTTAGATCGCTTCATATAAGAACTGTGTTCCAAAAATAAACACGCCACCCTGGCGTTTTTACTCATATGGATATGAAGCATCGACTGAAGGTGTAAATGTACACATTTACCCAAAGAGTAACACAATATAAACACTAGAAACGAGTCAAACAACCCAAAGACTACATTTCCCATGAACGCCGGCTGCTGTAGGGACAGTGATATCAGACCCGGAAGTACTTTCTTAAGACTTTTAAGGCAGAATTCATTCCATTTTTTGCCGGAAACAGGCTGTATCAAATATGAATGAATATCATAAACGATGCAGAGCCACCCCCCTGACTAAAACGCCAGGGTGGTGTGTTTATGTTTGGAACACAGTTCTTATATGACGTGATCTAAGAGTCTCCAATGGGGATTTCAACACGAAAAATAAAGCCACAAACCCGTGAAACATCGCAATTTGGTGGCAGTGACGTCAGACTTCGGTGCTCCATACTGTACTGTTATTGGTATCGCGATGCAAACTCATTTTTCAAGATAAAAAAAAAGAAAAAAGGTTAATAAAAATACCATGTCATTTTTTTTGGCCTTAAAGGGATAGTTCACCCCCCACCCCCCCCAAAAAAAATCCCATCGATTAGTCACCATATGGAAACTTGAATTCATGGATAATTTTTTGTTTGTTTTTGTCGCATTCCTAAGTCAATCATTTGATGACCAGCGGACCGGTAGGCAGCGGTTCCGGTAGGAGATACAAAGGAGACTCTTTGTGTCTCCTACCGGAACCGCCGCCGGAAGTCAAATTATTGGCTTAGGAATGCGACAAAAACACAAACAAATCAAGTCTCCATGGGGGTGACTAGTCGATAGACAAAAGTCATTTTTGGGGGTGAACTATCCTTTTAACCCATTAAGACCTGGAACGCATCTGTGTCACTTTTTGAGCAAAAAAAAGCATTATTTTACACTTTGGCTATTCAAAAATAGCAGATATACAAGCTCGTAGCGCGGCACCGAGTGCCGCGCTATGAGCTTGTAGATCTGCTATTTTTGAAAAATCGAGAAAATGTGTGCAAATTAATATATTTATATTCTTTTAAAGCGAACGTTTTTAACTCAAATCTTTGCTTCTGGGGGTCCCTGGAACAAAACATTTTGAGATGGGGGTCGGCGGCCAAATACATATAATTTTGGGGGTCCTTGACATGAAAAGGTTTGAGAACCACTGATATAGAAACATAGGTTTTTCTGAAAACGTTTAATGGGTTAATGTTATACGGTAGAATCATTACAATCACGATACTCTCGTGGCCCACAGGTTGCGGATCCCTGCAGTAAAGCTGTTCATACAGAAAGGCTTTGGTAAAGCTGCATTATAGTCTTTTCAGATGACCCCCCACACACACACACACACACAAACGGTCATTCATGTTCAACGAGAGGCGCTGTAGCGCCCCGGTTCTAGAGTTGAATGGTCTTGTTGGTCTGACTGAATCCCTGAAGGTAAAATGCAGGCTTTATGCATAATATGCAACATTAACTACCATCTGTGTCCGCTTTGAAACGTTTCCCCCCCTTTCTGCCTTCGAACAAGTGCATGCTTGGGATACTACAGGGAAACAATAACAGCGTAACTGCTTCCCTCGGACGGACGGACAGACACACACACACACACACGCACACACACACACACACGCACGCACGCACGCACGCACGCACGCGCGCGCGCGCGCGCATGGGATGAACGGAACATAAATTCTGCCAGAAACACCATCCTGCTTGACTTTTTGATTCTCAAAATTGAGCGTTCGTTTTGATAACTTTTTTTGGTTTACAAGCAAATCCCGTGTGTGTGTGTGTGTGTGTGTGTGTGTGTGTGTGTGTGTGTGTGTGTGTGTGTGTGTGTGTGTGTGTGTGTGTGTGTGTGTGTGTGTGTGTGTGTGTGTGTGTGTGTGTGTGTGTGTGTGTGTGTGTGTGTGTGTGTGTGTGTGTGTGTGTGTGTGTGTGTGTGTGTGTGTGTGTGTGTGTTCAGTAGGTTGTAACAGTGGTTAAGTGTAAACAGCGTTGCATCCTGTTCCGAACAGACCGAGGTTTGAACCCTGCTGATGGAGCACTGTGTTTGCCTAACCATGTGACCTGTGTGTGTGTGTGTGGGCAGTATGCCCAGGCCTGTTTGGTATGTGTGTTTCCTGTAATTATTTAATGCGGTGACTCGTAACGTCATACACACACACCCACACGAGCACAGACACCCACACCCACACACACACAATGTAAGGTCAAGTGCCACTGTAATAAAAGCTAGTGTTTAGTACTCACCTCTAAACACCTGGTGTGTGTGTGTGTGTGTGTGTGTGTGTGTGTGTGTGTGTGTGTGTGTGTGTGTGTGTGTGTGTGTGTGTGTGTGTGTGTGTGTGTGTGTGTGTGTGTGTGTGTGTGTGTGTGTGTGTGTGTGTGTGTGTGTGTGCGTGCGTGCGTGCGTGTGTGCGTGTGTGTGTGTGTGTGTGTGTGTGTGTGTGTACATGCATGTGTGTCTGTGGGTGTCCTTGCTGGCTGATAAATGACATCATTTTCAGCTAGAACTCTTCGATAATACTTATCACGTTCACACACACACACACACGCACACGCACACGCACACGCACACACACAGAGAGAGAGAGAGAGACACACTTTATCATGCATCTGTGGATCATCAGAACTCACCTTGGGAAATGACTTCATCTCTGCTCTCTTCCATTCTCTCTCCCTCTCTCATCTCTCTCTCTCTCTCTCTAGATGACATATCGACAATTTAGAACAAAATCCCGAAAATGACTCCCATAGGACTGTGTCATGCCAGACCCACACCATCTGCACACACGCACGCACACACACACACACACACACACACACACACACACACACACACACACACACACACACACACACACACACACACACACACACACACACACACACACACACACACACACACACACACTGTACAGTAATATCTTATACGACCACATTAAACATGCTCATAGTATGTCACACTCTGATCATCTGAATTGAACTGTGTCTGCAGAACAAGAGCAAATCCTTCTGTCACAATCAAGGGAGAGCAAGGGGAAAATCTAATCGTAAAGAAAAACCCATAAGGAGAGGATTTTTTTTTTTTTATATATATATATAGTAATATCTACACATAGCCTAAACCAGCAGGTACAGTATGTACATGAGGTTAGACATAAGGTGCATACAGGACCCCCAAAATGATATGTATTTGGCCGCGGACCCCCATCAAAATATTTTGTTCCAGGGACCCCCCAGAAGCAAAGATTTGAGTTAAAAATGTTCGCTTTAAAAATATATATATTGAAAGATTTGCACACATTTTCACGATTTTTCAAAAATAGCAGATCTACAAGCTCATAGCGCGGGCTTGTAGATCGGCTATTTTTGAATAGCCCAAAGTGTAAAATAATGCTTTTTAGTTCAAATCTAAAAATGACACAGTTCCAGGTCTTAATGGGGTCTTAATGGGTTAAGGAGAGGATTTTTTTTTTTTTATATATATATATAGTAATATCTACACATAGCCTAAACCAGCAGGTACAGTATGTACATGAGGTTAGACATAAGGTGCATACGGTTAGACACAAAGATGGGTCCACATTAGACATGAACTCTCTCACTGCCAAGGACAACTTTTACGACTTTTCTTTCCAAAGGCCCGGTCTGCCAAAGACGATTTTTTGACGACTTTTTCGTTTTCAGTGGTTTTCCACCAGATGGCGCTGTTCTCTAACGCACAAGTTGACCGTTTTTTCATCCTCAAGTCACACAGATCCAGGAGATCACACGATCGAAAGATCCCCACCACCATTCACTCCCTGCTTAGCGTATTTGGGGGAAATGGCTATAACTTGTTTTCTTTTTTTCTCCATGCGTTTTTGACGAGACGAGCTGTATTCAACGGCCTGTAACGAGCAAACGGAGGGTCGCGATGACTTTTCTTTTTTTTTTCGCGCAAGCACAGTGAAACATACCATCAGGGGGTTCGATCATACTAAAGATACATATTCTGTGACTAGTTGAAAAGCTAAGAAAATCGGGAAAAAAATCACTGGCACTGGGTGATTTCTTTCTTTATTCTGGCAGTGAAAGAGTTAACTCATTCAATGCCAATGACGTCTTTTGACGGCTGTTTTCAGTGTGCCATTAGTGCCAATGACGTCTTTTGACGTCTCCTAAAAAATATTTTTTTTTTTTCAAAATACTTTTTTTTTTTTTTTTTTTTGGGGGGTATTTATTTATTTATTTTTATCTCAAAGGAACTAGGAGAAAACGATTTTCAAAAACTTATTGCTCCATCCACTTCAATGTTAAAAAAGAAACGGAGAAAAAAAACATTTTTCCTACCATTGTAAACCCTGTATTTCTGAGTGTGCCATGCCACATTCAAACATCAAAAACAAATGTCAACAAGGTCACAATGACCTCGTTGAAATGTGTGAAACCACACCTGAAGTGACTCAGTGATTAGCAACCATCAGGGGATCAATCACACTGAAGACAAACACTCTGTGACCAATTGAAAAGGTAAAATAATAGCCTATTCCTTGGCACAGGGATCAACAAGCTTGAAAAAGCCTGGCACTGAATGAGTTAAGGTGCAAATGGAGTGTCAACGCATTGTCAGGTTCACATAGAACGGTAGACCACATAGGGCGTTAACTTTCATAAGTAAAGATTACACGTGGTAGATCCACAAAAGTAAAGTCCACGGCCAGCCTGACGACAGGCAGTGGTCATGCAGGCCTTGATGGAAGCTGTTCATAAAACCTGGTGGTCTTGCCCTTGATACTGCGGTGCGGTGCGGTGTGGGCCTTCTTGCCCCGGCCGTGGTCGTCGTAGGGGTATGAACAGTTTAGGTGGTGCCCTGTCCCTTGACGATGCGCTGGGCTTTGTCTACGCACCCCTTCTCGTGCATGTTTCTGGAGCGAGGGAAGCTCGCCTCCCCGTTATTAGATGGTTGTAAGTGGAGCTGAGTGAAAACAGTCAATTAAAGGGGTTGTCCGCGCTAGGTGTGCATTGGCACTGCCCTCACAATTCGATTTACGATCCACCAGGTAGTGATTTGATTCGATTACGATTAACCTTGTAGTAATTCGATTCGACGGTGCATCGCGATGCATCACACCGTTTCTATATTACTGCCAAATGGACCCGTAAGGGTCCATTTGGTTCCATTTGTACACTCTCAGAGTTACACACCCGTAAGGGGCCATTTGGAAGCCCATGAGGGTCCCTGGACCCCAACTCTAGACCCACTGGTGTAGCAGAGTGTTTCCAGTGAGCCAACATGCACAATATCAGCACCCTGACTCTGTTTGACCAGAATGGAACAGAGCCTTCATTAGTATCATTGTTAACACCTGTCCATTTCTTCATAATATGCTGCTGTGAATAGAGCCTATTGTCAAAGCAAGCGTCAAACACGACACATCAATGAAAACTATAAACTATTACAAAGTAAGACATGTATGTACAATTGAAGGGAATACAGCGACGGTGTAAGCAGAGCTATGTCACATTGCAACTTTGGAAAACTGGCGCAAAACCACAACATGTTCATTTACTGTTGGAAACAGTTGTATATACATGTAGGCAAGGGTAGGTTGGTGTAAAAATAGCAGCAGGTTTTCGGTATTTTGCAGTCACTTAGTCTTAGTCGAGGATAAAAAAACCTTTTGGGACAAATAGCGGCAATTTATTAAATGTGTTTAAAGGTAGTTCCTGTACTCTGTACAGCAGTTCTACGTAGGAGGTCAACCGGGTGCAGATGCAGATATATACAGGAATATCCATCATGATTAGTAGTTATTATGTGGATTCCAGTGAGTCACGCTGACCAGTAGTGTCTGTATCTGTGGTGCTGTGGGGAGAGTTATGTTCTGTCCCCGAGAATGTATGAACACACACTGTCTACTGTCCTCTCTCTGTCTCTCTGCAAGTCTCTCTCTCTCTCTCTGTGTGTCTGTCTGTCTCTCTCTCTGTGTGTCTGTCTGTCTGTCTGTCTGTCTCTCTCTCTCTCTCTCTCTCTCTCTCTCTCTCTCCTCCTCACATGACCTTATTAGAAAATACACATTTCAATAGAGCAGCTGCTTGTGTGTGTGTGTGCGCGTGCAAGGTGTGAGTGCGTTCGTGCACGTGTATGTGTGCGTATCTGTGCGTGCGTGTTTTCAGACCAGTCTAACCAGTGTTCAGAATTAGACTGGGTGTGGTGGGAGAACTGGCTTTCACATCTGGCTGGCTGGCTGACCACACACACACACACACACACACACACACACACACACACACACACACACACACACACACACACACACACACACACACACACACACACACAGTTTCTTTGTCTCATTTCCTCTCCTTCACATCTACAGAAAGCGACACTATCTTTTCCTTCACTCCATTTCTTCCTCTCTCTTCTATTTTGCTCAGATTTTCTCTCTCTCCCTCTCTCTCTCTCTCTCCCTCTCTCCCTCGAATGTCGAGTCATGCTATTCTTCTTTGTTGGTGTTTGGGGGTCTGTGGCACTGCAAAGGCTCCTGGGATACGTGACGGAGGAGCTCATGACAGAGAGAGTGCTTGTATAACCGTACTAGCGAGGGCCAGCTGTGTATAGTTGAATTTGAGAAATTGGTTGTTATAGGGTTAAAAAATAGTTGCTGATTTGGACTTGATTGAGGAAAAGATTGAGGCTAGGATTAGACGTTTAGAGGTTGGAGTTATAAGTGTGTGTGTGTGTGTGTGTGTGTGTGTGTGTGTGTGTGTGTGTGTGTGTGTGTGTATGTGTGTGTGCGAGCGAGAATAGAGTTAAACATGTTCGCT
>NC_139947.1:6764516-6767016 GCF_963454915.1 Gymnoscopelus microlampas | reverse complement strand
CATTACCATAGGTGTGTGTGTGTGTGTGTTGCTTCACGTTTCATCAGTCAGGATTGAATGACAATATTCTACAGAAATCAATTCACTTTGATGCTCTCTGTCTGTCTGTCTGTCTGTCTGTCTGTCTGTCTGTCTGTCTGTCTGTCTGTCTGTCTTTCTGTCTTTCTCTCTTTTTGTTTAAATTCAATTCAAAGTGCTTCATTGCCACACACATTGCTAAAGCAGGTGTTTAATATATGTGAGATCATTAAACATAATATTAACTACAATTTAGATCCAGTGACACTCAATTTCAGATAAATGGCTACATTTAGTCTCTATCTCTAGTACATTGAAGGAGTCAAAGACTATTTGTGACATATGCTCAAACATGCAATGAAATGTTGGTGTGCCAGACACCACCACTATGTGCTTACAATGTCTGTCATAATATAAGTTATAACAACACTAGTAAGCTAATAATTTGCTGAGAGGGGAGCGCAGTACCTACCACCAGTACTTACAACAACACCTACAATCAGCTAGTATTTATTAACGCGCTGAGTTGGCGGTGCCCGCGGGTTCAAACCCATGACTTTGTGGTTCGAAAGGTGTGCTACCTGGACACAGTCATATACGCAGTGGTGTAAAGTAACTAAGTACATATGCTCAAGTATTGTACTTAGGTACAATTTTGAGGTATTTTTTACTTTACTGGAGTATTTCCAATTTTCAGTACTTTTACTTCTACTGCACTACATCTCAGAGGCAAATATTGTACTTTTACTGCACTACAATTGTTTGAAAACTTTAGTTACTAGTTACTTTGCAGATTTAGATTATTATTACAAAACATACCATCAACCACTTCAGCTTTATATACATTTTGGCGCTTTGAAAATAGCTGATCTACAAGCTCACACGAGGCATTGTGAGCTTGTAGATCGGCTGTTTTCGAAAGATTTTTCATGCATTTTATACATTTGAAAAACTTTGAAATGGGACATTCATGCACAATGAGTACTTTCTACTTTTGGTACTTAAAGTACATTTTGATACCAATACTTTTGTACTTTTACTCAAGTACATTTTGAATTCCGGCCGCTTACTCCCAGAGTGTTTCTACATTGCAGTATTGATACTTATACTTAAGTAAAAAAAAGTTAGCACGTTTTCCACCACTGGTTATAAGTACAGGTACTAAGTGTTGAGGCGAATGCCTGCACTGTCACAAAGGCACCATCATTTCGCATGGAGGACGCACTGGGCGGAAACTACTAGAAGGTCCTTCACAGGTCTACCTGAAACCAAAATACTTAGAACAGCGGGTCCAGGGACGTGCACAGATAGACTCTAGGTGGTGCTAGAGCACCTGCCCTTTGCCCTCTTGACCAGAAGTGCCCTTTAAAAAAGTGTTTTTTTTTTCAGTTTACAGCAGGGGTCTTCAACAGGGGGTCCGGGACCCCTAGGGGGTCCTCAGAGTTACTACAGGGGGTCCGCCAAATCTTCATGTGATATGATTTTTCTTTTTACCATAACCACTCGAAACCTAGCATCCCTTTTCTGAGGAGAACTTTAGCCAAAAATAGCAGATCTACAAGCCCACAACGCCTCGCGCTGTAGATCGGCTATTTTTGGCAAAGAGGTATAGGTGTAGAGGGAAAAAAGAGCAGACCAAGTAAACAAAAAAAAGTATAATTTACTTGAGCACCCGCCTCTCAAAATGTCTGTGCACGCCCCTGAAGGCACCATCATTTCGCATGGAGGACACACTGGGCGGAAGCTACTAGAAGGTCCTTCACAGGTCTACCTGAAACCAAAATACTTAGAACAGCGGGTCCGTGTTTTATTATGGTCAACCGCGTCCGGTCGGGTCAGGTTCTATGACCTCGCGTCCCGGGTCTGTTTATCATTATGTGTGTAATGGGCCAAGAGAATATCCGACTCTGAACAGGAGAGAAACGTACGTTAAGTGCTGCGTGATCATTAGGCTGACCTACAGTATAGGATCAGATTACTGCATTTGAAAAAAAAGGTTAGCTACACATGAGTGCAGCTAACCTGTTCAGTGACTTTGGGGGGGGGGGGGGAGTGCATCAAAATAATGGGCTCAAAGGTGTGTGATCATGGATTCCTCCTTCATCGAGGTGAAAACGTGCAATCTAATGTAATTGTCTCTCAACCCATTTAGACCGAGAACGCATCTGTGTCATTTTAAAGAGGTGGTGCCATGGTTTTGCACTTTTTCTGTTTTTCATGTGTCTATGAGGTTGATAGAACTCCATTAAGCCCCCTGGTGGTGTTTTTATGGTGTTTTATGTCTTCTCTGACTATTTTGAGTTTCTACCTGGAGGCTGAAACCTTGAGGGTTCAAACGTGCCAATAGAAAAACAGCGCTTTAGTGACATAGTAAAAACATGCCCTCCCCCTCATTATCATAACACAACAGGTGTGGGCATGAGGAGGAGGAGGGACTGGGACAGGTGGGTGGTGCTAAGGTGGTGGAGGAGGTGCTAAGGTG
>NC_139947.1:6754516-6759516 GCF_963454915.1 Gymnoscopelus microlampas | reverse complement strand
GTGTGTGATATCAAATGTGAGCTTTACCATAATCACAGTAATCCATAACCCATTTAGGGCAGGAACCCCTATTTGTAACTATACCTTTCAAGGCGGGAACTCCTTTTGGGGTTCCCGTTGCTATGTGCAGCATATAGCAACATCATTTTTTTGTGATTTTTCAATACATATTTGAAGTTTTTCAGAAAACTTAGGTCAGGATTTAGAAGGCATTTTAGAATCGGGCTCAGGTCTAAATGGGTTAATAATACTAAGGATAAAATGAGACAGACTCCATAGAGGAGGTGTGTGTGTGTGTGTGTCTGTGTCCAGCTGATGCTCGTTAATGTTATATACATCAAGGCAATTATGTTTCTGCACTCATTTACGGTTTTCGGACAAGAATTTTCCTTTTGGTCCTAAAAACCCCCCCGCCGCTTATCAATTAATCGATCAATCGATCGATAAGATTATCAACTATCAATTCATGAATGAATCGATCGATCATTTGCATCCCTAATATCCTCCCCCTCTGATCATACATTTTTATGTCCGGTGGAAGATGTGTTTTATCCCTGCCTCTGGTCAGACTGAATTAACCCATTGAGACCTGAAGCCGATTCTACACGTCTCCTAAATCTCAACAGTTTTCTGAAAAACGTATGTTTCTATATCAGTGGTGCTCAATCTTTTTCATGTCAAGGACCCCCAAAATGATATGTATTTGGCCGCGGACCCCCATCAAAATATTTTGTTCCAGGGACCCCCAGAAGCAAAGATCTGAGTTAAAAATGTTCGCTTTAAAAATATATACATTCAAAGATTTGCACACATTTTCACAAATTTTCAAAAATAGCAGATCTACAAGCTCGTAGCGCGGCACTCGGTGCCGCGCTATGAGCTTGTATATCGGCTATTTTTTGAATAGCCCAAAGTGTAAAATAAGGCTTTCTTAGCTCAAATCTAAAAATGACACAGTTCCAGGTCTTAATGGGTTAAATACATGCATTCACCTTCTGGGGAATGTAGACCGTCTGATATGTTTAATAATAAGCTTGATAACATCCAAACCGCGTTTTAACACTTAGGGGTGTAATTGCTTTTCTCTGATCTGCGTGCGCGCGTCTGTCTGCCTGCATGTCTCAGGTACGGTTTGACAGACCAGCTTCAAACTTGGCATGTACTGTATATAGTGTACTGCAGAGGACCCAAGAGGGTGCCTCAGTCGGGTCAGCGGCGGTCCAAAAATATCTATGAACCCCAAAATCTTTAGAACATTTTTAGAAACATCTTGTAAGTCTTCTGCTTCTGGCAAAAAAATCTCTTTTCAGATGGGCGTCCACAGCCAAACACATCAATCTGGGGGTCCTTGACATAAAAAAGTTTGAGAACCACTGGTTTCTTATGGTTCATTTAATGTAGAAGGAATATAGGGATTTCTTCAGAATGTGCACAGAATATCGTGTGTGTGTGTGTGTGTGTGTGTGTGTGTGTGTGTGTGTGTGTGTGTGTGTGTGTTCGCGTGTGGCTGAGATATCTCCGTGTTTAAAGGTGATAACCTGTGTAACGTTCTAGTTCAGTAAACAGACCTCGCTCCCACGCACGCACACACACACACACACACACACACACACACACACACACACACACACACACACACACACACACACACACACACACACACACACACACACACACACACACACACTCGTACTGTACACAGAGTGTGTTGTGCAGTCATACGTGATGTGAAATTGAATATAGAACTATGAAATGTCAGACATCTAGTTACCACGGCAACGGACAGTCAAACCTGGGAACTTGTAGGAGTGTGTGGGGGTGTGCGTGTGTGTGTGTGTGTGTGTGTGTGTGTGTGCGTTGGACGGCTAGCAGCTGCTGGGTAACTTAACTGTAGCATGCTAACGCACACACACACACACACACACACACACACACACACACACACACACACACACACACACACACACACACACACATAGTTGAGCGAGCCTTACATTCCCATGAAGGCCTCAGGGTAGAAGATGGAGGGGCTGCCACTTCTGGACTGGGGGGCCAGTTCTGGGCCATGGACCCGGTCATGAGCCTCTTTTGAGGTCCTATAAGACAGTGGTTCTCACACTTTTTCATGTCAAGGACCCCCCAAATTGACACTTATTAGCCCGTGGACCCCCCATTTGTAAAGATAAGCCAGGGACCCCCATAAGAGAAGATTTGTACGGCTTTAGCAGTTATTCTCAATCCTTGTAATTTAAGGACCCCCCCCCCAGTTTGACATGCGTTAGGCTACAGACCCCCATTTAATGGCATTTCTATCTCTGGGACCCCAATTTATATTGTAAAATCAATGTTAATTTAACTCTGAGAGTGTACAAATGGAACCAAATGGACCCTAACGGGTCCATTTGGTTCCATTTGTACACTCTCAGAGTTACACACCCATAAGGGTCCATTTGGTTCCTATAAATCATTTAGCTGGGGACCCCCTGGCATCCCCTCAAGTACCCCTGGGGGTCCCCGGACCCCACTTTGAGAACCAATGCTATAGGGGATGACAAGAGCGACCTCCTTGCTTTCACATTTAACCTCAAATTCAGTCATTGTTTGTATGTTTTCTCCTCCTCTAAACATAATTTGTTTTTGTAGCGGAGCAGATAAGTGCTACGATCTTTCAATTTATGATAAAAGCGTGAAAATTGGCATGAGCAGTCTCCATGGGTCACTTGACAAGAAAATTGTCCGAGGCAGTTGTAATTTCAAGATGGCGGCCATTTTTCAAGATGGCCGACACCTTAGTGGGCAGTTAAGTGATATGATGGTTTATTTGGTGATACAAGCATGAAAATTGGCATGAGCAGTCTCTGTGGGTCACTTGACAATAGGCCACCCACAGCTACTTGAAATTCCAAGATGGCGGCCATTTTTCAAGATGGCCAACACTTTAGTGGAGCAATTAAGTTATATAATGGTTTATTTGGTTATACAAGCATGGAAATTGGCATGAGCAGTCTCTGTGGGTCACTTGACAATAGGCCACCCACAGGTACTTGAAATTTCAAGATGGCGGCCATTTGTCAAGATGGCCAACACTTTAGTGGAGTAATTAAGTTATATAATGGTTTATTTGGTGATAAAGGCATTACAATTGGCATGAGCAGTCTCTAAGGGTTGCTTGACAAGAAAACACTCACATCCACTTGAAATTTCTATTTTCAAGATGGCCGCCCCCTGGATCCTCAAAAGATACATTTTCTCATAGAAATGTATGTTTTTTTTTCATTAAGGACAATTATACGATTACTGTTATTATGCTAAAGAACAACTTTTAACACATCACAATACAGTTGCGTTGATTTGTTGATCATAGATAGATTAGATAAGAGTGAATATCCGCACTACCAGGGCACACTGGTGATATATCACTGCTGTTAAACTCAGAGTGGGGTTCAATGTCAGATAATTGAAAGTTAGTACCCCAAATGCTGTCTAATTTACCCTAAAACAATTAGATAGCCGCACCTGAATTGACAGGTTGTGCCAGCGCGGGAGAGCCGAGCCAAGGTTAATGGGGTTTTAGTTAACCGCATGGTGTACAGATCGCACGGGATTTAAATGGCATTGGATGAACGATCGGACTAAGTGTAGGGTTAAGGCACAAACTTAGTTGTATCCCATACATCAAAGTGCTTGGTAAAAGGTGGTAAAAGGATAAACCCTCGGCCTCTGCCTATGCTGCAGACATGGCAGAAGCCATCATAACAGTTGAGAAAACTAACTGGGACCGATGTTTCATTTGTCAGCAGGTCACCAAGGAAAAACTCATTCAGCCGAGTTTATTCAACAGAGAGCACGATCGTACTGGTTATGATACCATTGCAAGAATGTTCCATTATTTCATAAGATCAATGCTCTGCCTATCTTACTTAGTCTAACCCGACTAGATGAAGGTGATGGCATAGAAAGCACATTGACAAGAAACAGAGCAAAATATAATTTAAGCTGTAAACTTAAGTTCAACAACACAGAGCTGGAAAGGGCCCAAAAGAGAGCATCTATATCTTGATCTCTTTGCCAGAAAGCAAAGACATTATGACTTGATCCCACCAACTCAAGCAGCACTCAAAGAGCATGCCAAACGTGCTTCTTATGAGGCTGGATGCGTGTGAGGACAGGCATTGAAGCGACATCCACAAATGCCGAGCCCATCTGACTGGGGATGGGTGGAACAGGACGAGAAGTGGAAAGTCTTCTGGACTCCACTTCCACCTATTGCGGAGAGTTGTTGGGAGTTGACCAAATGTGGGTGCACCAAGGCATGTACTGGAAGGTGTAAGTGCTTCAGATATGGACTCAGTTGCACATGCCTATGTAGTTGCCCCTGCTAGAACCTATTGCATGTTTATTTTGCCAGAGTTGTTCCCCGTTGTCCTCTGTGTTTTCAAGTGTAGGCCTATGGCTTCCCCTCGCCACATCAGTGCATCATGTTTTACTTTGACACTATTAGTGTGTAATTTTCAGTTGTTACTTTGTAACATTGCTTCCACTGCCTTCCATTGCCATACGTAACAGTGAAGCACATTTTCAGTTTAGTTCCTTAGTATAGTTTGTCATGGTTTCGTGGCTACTGCCATTCAGTATTAGCCATTGCTCAATTATAATTTTGGAGCACTGTCCGTTCAGCACCACAACTGTGATAATCAGCACCACAACTGTGCTCATTTATTAGTCATATTTTTTGTTTCCCCATTTCTTAGTATTTATTTGACACATGTAATGGCTGTTAGTTAAAACATAAAAAATAAAAAATAAATCCTCCCTTGTGACTGTTACCTTGTCGTGGTAAGGGAGCTTGTGTACCTCAGTGAACCCTGAGAGCTATGCCAGTGGGAGGCAACTCCTGACAGGTTTTACCAAACTGGACAGGTCGTGGGCGAGGAGTCAGACAAAACACAGTCAAACAACCTCTCTTGACAGAGCTTTTTGAGGAACCCAATACATTTCTA
>NC_139947.1:6724516-6749516 GCF_963454915.1 Gymnoscopelus microlampas | reverse complement strand
AACACCAATCTGTGAATGAATGAATAATAATTAAATAAATAATCGCTTTTGTGGAAATAGGCTCTATTCACAGCAGCCATATTGTGAAGACATTCACAGGTGTTGCCAATGATACTAATGAAGGCTCTGTTCCATTCTGGTCAAACAGAGTCAGGGTGCTGATATTATGCATGTTGGCTCACTGGAAACACTCTGTTACACCAGTGGGTCTACAGTTGGGGTCCAGGGACCCTCATGGGCTTCCAAATGGCCCCTTGCGGGTGTGTAACTCTGAGAGTGTACAAATGGAACCAAATGGACCCGTAAGGGTCCGTTTGGTTCCATTTGTACACACTCAGAGTTATGGGGGTCGTGGAAACCACTGTGCTACACTAAATGGAACAGAGCCTTCATTAGTATCATTGGTAACACCTGTGAATGTCTTCATAATATGGCTGCTGTGCATAGAGCCTATTCCGCAACATGGCATACAAGTATAAAAACATGTTAGCTAGACATTGTTTGCATTTTTTAAATATTTTTTTAAGGTTTTACAATTGTTTTACGATTAAAATATTGAAAAATAAAATGAGTTTTAGTTTTAGTACTACAGTGCTTGAGGCTTAGCAATCTGCTCTAGGGGCACAAAGAGAACATTCAGTAATAAAGACGAGGAAGAACTGTAATAATCAAGGTACCTTAGAGGCACGTTAACCCTTTAAGACCGGGAACGCATCTGTGTCATTTTAAGATTTCTTTGGCTATATTCAAAAATAGCAGATATACAAGCTCATGGCGCGGCACCGAGTGCCGTGCTATGAGCTTGTAGATCTGCTATTTTTTAGAAAAAACGTGAAAATGTGTGCAAATCTTTAGTTTGAATATATATATATATACTTTTTTAAAGCGAAAGTTTTTAACTCAAGTCTTTGCTTCTGGGGATTTTGCAAATATCTTCTAAATCCTAAAGTACTTTTTTTCCGAAAGTTAGATTTAAAAAAAAATTTTTTTTACTTATGTTGCTATATTATCAATGGTTTTCAATCTTGTCAAGGACCCCCAAAATAATATGTATTCGACCGTGGACCCCCTCCCATCTAAAAATATTTTGTTCCAGGGACCCCCAGAAGCAAAGATTTGAGTTAAAAATGTATAAAGATTTGCACAAATGTTCAGGATTTTTCTAAAAAATAGCAGATCTACAAGCGCATAGCGCGGCACTCGGTGCCGCGCTATGCGCTTGTATATCTGCTATTTTTGAATAGCCAAATAAATATAAAAGTGACACCGATGCGTTCCAGGTCTTAAAGGGTTAAAGGACAAAGGGGCAACAATCCATAGTGAATACCTAATAGAGAACCATAATATTCATTGAATTCCTTACGACGGTCTGGTTAAAGAACAGTAAAGTCATCGTAACATGAAGAAAAGCACTGTCCCAGCTATTTGAGTCCAGACATAAAAAGGTTTTCAGAGACGCTGATGGGTCATAGTCCTCATTTAGCCCATCGGGCTGCAGTGTGCGGGTTTAGATCCACAACCTCCTCCTCTCTGTGGAGGAGGTTGTGGATATATCTCCACCTCTGCGTGGCAGCTGTACCCTTTCTATTCCTACGTATCTAAGTGATGCCACGTGTGGGAGCAGGTATCTGAAAACATATGACCTGTTTATTTTGAGAATTATTGTGAGAGTTTTGTAATAAGAAGGCTTTAAGTCTGACTGTGTTTGATTATTTTTTGATAGTATTAGAACTGTGCATGATGCAACTCTGCTTAATTGTTGCTTTAATCAAGGGATTCAGAACAGCTGCTTTGATTAGGCACAGGTGTGATGATTGTCCTGTATATAATGACCCAGGGTCACAGTGACCTGAGATCAGTACAAGTTGGAAAAGACAGCACTGGGGTTAGACCAGAAACACTTTTCTTACCGTTTTTAAGGTTTCGAGGCCAATAGGCTCGAAGCCTTATTGCATTCCTTGGCTTTCATTATTATTATTATTATTCTTCCGCCGTATTTGCCAGTTCTGGCCTAACCGCGTGGTCACTTTTTATGAAATTCGGCAATATGGTAGAGGGCTATGCCAAACGGCGAAAACCCGAAACTCACAACCATTGGCCAAAGGGTGGCGCTGTAGCACTCAATTGAAATATGCCAACTTTGAACAGGTACAACTCATGCCCTGTTTGACCCACAGCCATGAAACTTCGATGCACACATGCGTCTCCTCATGCCTAACAACTTTCACTGTTTGACTTTTGACCTCAGACCTTTAGATCTCCCACCATTTCGAATTCTATGAAAAGCAGTAAAAAGCAGTAAAAAAATCACTTCTCCTGGGATTTATGAGCAATCTGTACGAAACTGTATACACATGAACTTTGGACCAATGCCGACAAACGTAACTTAGCGGATTTTCCATAAGTGAAAACGTTAAGCTTTTATAAGCCAATGAAAATTGCAGCTTTTTTTAAATTATTCATCTGCCCCTAACACATACATGCAGACTCACATTTGTTTGACACTTTGCAATATTGTAGAGGGTCCTTCCAAGTATCACTGAAACCAATCTTACTCCAATTGGTCAAAGGGGGGCGCTATAGCAATTTTTTGAAAATGCAAACTTTAAACAGGTAAAAGTCATGCCTCGTTTGGCCGACAGCCGTTAAACCTGCTTACACATGTGCCTTGACTCATGAGGAACACATGTATCACTTTGACCAGTAAGCTCTGCCCTTAGATTGTCTGCAATTTTGAGCAGTTTGAAAAACATTTAAATCCAGGATTTCTGAGCAATTTGCATGAAACTGTGTCAAATACATGTTTGAGGCCCTTTTTCACAGGTTCAGGTGTGTTGGTTCAATAGCTTGATCGCTTAATCATCTGCCTTGAAACCATAGGGTAGCCGGTTCGAATCCCACCTCAGGTAGACTTAATTATAATTGCATTGCACACAACATGACTATACCAATGAATACATGTGCAATTGTTAAAGATGACGAGAAATGCATACTTGAAAGTAGTTCTTTTCAATGTATGACGTACTTCATTCGCGCTTTTGTTTTGTTTGGTTGGATTCTCCCTTTTCACTGTCTAAGGCTGTGTATTGGATAGCTCCACCAGTAGAGTGTGAGTCTCATGTGCCGAAGGTCCCTGGTTCGAATCCCACTTATTACAGTTCACATTTAAATTGCATTGTACAAAACATGACCCTGTTAATTCAGACAAGTGCAATGTTTAGACAATAACACGAAATGCTTTTGAGAGTAGTTTTTTTTTATGTATGACATACTTTCTTGTGAAAATAGCCGATCTACAATCTCACACCTTTTTAGATAGCAACGCGTTGTGAGCTTGTAGATCGACTATTTTCCACTAGTTTCCATTCCGAAATATATTGAGCAGTTTGAAAAACATTTAAACCAAGGATTTCTGAGCAATTTGCGTGAAAGTGTGTCATGTGTGTGAACTCCCTTTTCACTAGTACAGGTCTGTTGGCCCAATGGCTTAATCATCTGCCTTGAAACCACAGGGTTCCTGGTTCGAATCCCACGTCATGTAGAATTCATTATAATTGCATTGCACACAACATGACTGTATCAATGAATGCATGTGCAATTGTTAACCAGTAAACTCCGCCCTTAGATTGTCTGCAATTTTGAGCAGTTTGAAAAACATTTAAATCCAGTATTTCTGAGCAATTTGCGTGAAAGTGTGTCATGTGTGTGAACTCCCTTTTCATCAGTTCGGGTCTGTTGACCCAATGGCTTAATCATCTGCCTTGATACCAGAGCGTCGCCGGTTCAAATCTCACCTCATGCAGACCTCAACTCAATTGCATTACACACAACATGACTGTATCAATGAATAAACATGCAATTGTTAAATGAAACGCTTATTGAGAGTACTTGTTTTCAATGTATGATGTACTTCATTCCCTCTTTTGTTTTGTTTTGTTTTGTTGGATTCTCCCTTCTCACTGACCAAGGCTGTGGATTGAATAGCTTGATCAATACAGTGTTAGTCTCATGTGCCAAAGGTCCACGGCTCAAACCCCACTTGTCACAGTTTACATTTAAATTGCATTATGCAAAACATGACCCTGTTAATTCAGACATGTGCACTTTGCTCTCTCTCTCTCTCTCTCTCTCTCTCTCTCTCTCTCTCTCTCTCTCTCTCTCTCTCTCTCTCTCTCTTTCTCTCTCTCTCTCTCTCTCTCTCTCTCTCTCTCTCTCTCTCTCTCTCTCTCACTCTGTCACAGTCTGCCACTCTGTCACTGTCTGTCTGTCTGTCTGCCAGTCTGCCAGTCTGCCACAGTCTGTCTGTCTGCCAGTCTGCCACAGTCTGTCACAGTCTGCCAGTCTGCCAGTCTGCCACTCTGTCACAGTCTGCCAGTCTGCCACTCTGTCAAAGTCTGCCAGTCTGCCAGTCTGCCAGTCTGCCAGTCTGCCACTCTGTCAAAGTCTGCCAGTCTGCCAGTCTGCCACTCTTGTCACAGTCTGCCAGTCTGCCATTATTCTCGAAACCGCTAATTGCTGCTTGCAGCTATATTTGTTTGATTGAGTTTACACCTTTTTTGGAAACATTTTTTAGTTTGAATAAATTATGAAAATGTACGTTGGAAGTGGACTCTATTCTTTTGAAAACCTACACCTCGGTGTGTTCCATTGTGTTGAAGTGTAGGGCTACTGGACTTTTTCTCTTTTAATATAAGGCAGCAACGCACCAAACCGATAAGTGTTGTAAAGTGTGGCCTAAAGTCTGTTGCAGTGTGCACTGTGTGTGTACACGGTTGATTTCTTAAAATGATCTAATCATGCACATCATGCGTTTGTTGGTGAAAAGCAAGCATCAAGTCATACTTTTAGCACGTGTGTGTGTGTGTGTGTGTGTGTGTGTGTGTGTGTGTGTGTGTGTGTGTGTGTGTGTGTGTGTGTGTGTGTGTGTGTGTGTGTGTGTGTGTGTGTGTGTGTGTGTGTGTGTGTGTGTGTGTGTGTGAGTGAGTGAGTGAGTGAGTGAGTGAGTGAGTGAGTGAGTGAGTGAGTGAGTGAGTGAGTGAGTGAGTGAGTGAGTGAGTGAGTGAGTGAGTGATATACAGCCACTTCCTGTCCGGATGACCTAATTTCCTGTGTTTATACACCCTGAATGAAAACACTTACTGAACACACACACACACACACACGTCCCTGGCGATGTTAGACAATACCAGAGATTGATTCTTTTGATTAGCTGACACATTATCAATCACTTTGATTGGTGTTGATCAGTTGTGTTCGTAGAGACAGTCACAGTTTCCTGAACCAATCAACCTGTCAGACATCAATCAATCAATTAATCAATGAAACACAGTTTGACAGGTTGACATGAAGCAGTGTGTCTATAAAAGCTGTTGATAATAATACTGAACTGACCATAATCTGTGTTGAGACATTTTAACCACTTACAACTTTAAAATATTTTAAATTCTTAAATATTGGCAAGGATAAAGATGACTTTAGTAATGCGTCTAGAGCAGGGGTCTTCAACAGGGGGTCCGGGACCCCTAGGGGGTCCTCAGAGCTACTATAGGGGGTCCGCCAAATCTTTGTGTGATATGATTTAGTTTTTTTTTACATTAACCACTTGAACCCTAGAATTATTTTTCTGAGGGGAACATTAGCCAAAAAATAGCAGATCTACAAGCTCTCAACGCCTCGCGCTGCGAGGCGTTGAGAGCTTGTAGATCTGCTATTTTTGGCAAAGAGGCTATAGGTGTAGAGGGGAAAAATAGCAGACTAAGTAAAAAAAATTGTTTTAATCTGAAACACAATTTTATATAACATAGAGTAGGGGGTCCCTGCTTCATCTCTCTCTCAGCTAGGGGGTCCCTGGCCTGAAAACGTTGAAGAACCCTGGTCTAGCGAGTTCCACAACTGAGGGCCTTTGTATTTTATGAATAATTGATGTTTTGAAGTACTACAAAAGGGTAAAAGAAAGTCATGTCTTTGCCTTGTTTGGTAGGAGTAACAAACCTAAGCCCACTGCTTTGAAAACCAATGCTGATCAGAATCGGCTTTATTGTCACTTCACAGCAACATAAAAGTCTTTGCAGTTTCTGTGATGCTATTATTATTAGAAATTGTATTTATTTACTAATTGTTTCCACACAGTTTTAGCACATTCGTTTCATTCACAAGACCATGCGCCCTCAGTAGGTGGAGAGAGGCTACGCGAACATCCTGCGAAAATAGCCGATCTACAAGCTCGCAACGCCTGGGGGTCAACTATAGGATTTCAGACCCTGGGGACAGTTCACCCCAAAATACAATTATCTGCTCACTGTCATTTCCTGTGCTCACTTCTAACAGTTTCTACGTCCACAAATCACACAACAAGGCTCTAATAAAGCTCCATTGCAAATGTCTTCAAAACAACTCGGTGGCGAACAGTTCTTACGCTTGATTTATACTCTGTCGTGACGTGTTGTTGTGAGCTTGTAGATCTGTTTTCAGCACGTGACCCCGACGCGCGACAAACGATAAATCAGGATTTAACATTCCAACAAGGCCAAACGATGACCATAAAATGACTTCATGAAGCAAACGCGCACGCGCACAACACGTGGACACGCACGCACACGCGCGCGCGCGCGCGCGCGCGCGCGCACACACACACACACACACACACACACACACACACACACACACACACACACACACACACACACACACACACACACACACACACACACACACACACACACACACACACACACACACACACACACACACACACACAATAGAATGGACAGTTTTGTAGATCTCTGGGTTGAGAGGTTAGTAAGTTCACAGGTCAGAGCTGGGGTCACATAGACCACCTCAGGGTGTGTGTGTGTGTGTGTGTGTGTGTGTGTGTGTGTCAGAGAGGTTAGTAGTTAATGTGAGTGAGACAGCCCCCAGGCTAGACCGCAAAGAAGCTTTGTGTGTGTGTGTGTGTGTGTGTGTGTGCACATTTGCATGTGTGTGTGTGCAAGCCGATGTAGAACAAAGCAGGTGTTGTGGGTTCGATTCCTGGGGGTTTAGGGGTCAGATCACACTTCCTCTGTCACTCCATTCTCTTTTCTATTCTTCTTTATTGCTCTCTTCCTCTTTCCATTCATCCTCTCCTCTGGGCTCCTCTGTTATTTTCTCCTCCTCCTCTCATCTCGTCTTTCAGTGGCTCCTCTCCTCTCCTCTCCTCTCCTCTTCTCTGCTTCGTCGCGCTATGGTGAGTGGCGCGCGCCACCCTCACGCAACAAAAGTAGGAATCACTTCACTTCCCGGCGTCTCTCTAAAAAAAAACACAGGACGTTGAATGAACCGAAAACCAGCAGCACCTCAAAACAAGAGGTTTGGGGGGGGGTGGGTGTGTTGGGATTTGATGACATGCAACCAGCACCAGTCTTCAGTGTTTTGTCAACACATAAATTGGTCTACAGTGGGGTATAGCAGCAGCCAGAGGCTCTGGCTATATATGGGATGCAGTCCTCTGCATGGAAAGATGTTTAGGATCACAGGATTTTTTGGGGGGAATCTCAGCGCGCGGACGGAAGCTCGTTAGCTAACGATGGATCGTTAAGCGTCTGGATGGAACTGCGTGTGTGCGTGTGTGTGTGTCTGTGTGTAGTTAAAGGCAGAGTGCGTGCATGTGTGTTTACCACTGAGTTTACCACCTCCAGTGTTGTGCGAACCAGACCGTCGTTTCTAATTAACCCCGGCTGCTTAACGAGCCGCCAGCCAATTAACACACTGACCAATGTCTGAGTGTCCTCACTGACCTCCTCTCCTCTCCTCTCCTCTCCTCTCCTCTCTCTTTCATTCTCTCTCTCCTTCCTCCCTCCTCCCTCTTATCGTCTAACGTTCGTCTCCAATCCGTTCCGTCCTTCGTCACTCCTCTCTTTGTGTCTAGTTTTTTCTAGGTCACAGAGAGGCGGGGGGGGGGTGTACAGAGTGGGTACAGCAGGAGAGAGTGTTTTTGGGGACATTTGGGGGATGCTGTTTTCTTGTCTTGCGTTTTCTACCCATAAAGCATCTGTGATATCCTTTTACATAACGCCACTCAGAGAACCGTTCTTCCTCTAATGCGGTCGTTCTCAATCTTTATATTTAATTGTATTAAGACCGGGTACGCATCTGTGTCATTTTAGATTTATTTGGCGATTCAAAAATAGCACATATACAAGCTATGAGCTTGTAGATCTGCCATTTCTGAATATATGTCTTTGAATATATACAGTATATATATATTTAACTGCTTCTGGTGGTCCCTGGAACAAAATATTTTGAGATGGGGGGTCCGTGGCCAAATACATATCATTTTGGGGGTCCTTGACATGGAAGAATTTGGAGTACCACTGATATAGCAACCAAACAACAACAATGATATGTATTTGGTTCCATTTATTACTGCACTCTCAGAGTTACAAACCTGGAAGGGTCCATTTTAGAACCCTGTCAAAAAACTCTTGAAGCTCCCCCGGACACCCATTTTTGAGAACCACTGCTCTTAAAGGAGAATTCCGTTCATTTTAAGTGTTATGTTTGATGTGCGTCAAATCACTTACCAACGTAGAAATGAAAATCGCGTGACTCCACAGATCCCCCTATCGACCCCCACCGTTGGCATGATAGTAGGATTGTGGATAGCCCAAATTCGCCTATTTTAACAAATGCAAAGTCTGTTTTTTTGCTTCTAGTACTCATTGTTGAGTCCCATGATAATGTAACAGGCGCTAAAACTCCGAGAAGCTAACGGCTAATAACAGAACGAGCTAATGCTGGTTGCCGGTTTCTCTCCCGACCTGGCAACCTGGGGCTGCCATGCAGAGAGATAAGCAGCCCCAGCATTAGCTCGTTCTGTTATTAGCCGTTAGCTTCTCGGAGTTTTAGCGCCTGTTACGTTATCATGGGACTCAACAATGAGTACTAGAAGCAAAAAAACAGACTTTGCATTTGTTAAAATAGGCGAATTTGGGCTATCCACAATCCTACTATCATGCCAACGGTGGGGGTCGATAGGGGGATTTGTGGAGTCACGCGATTTTCATTTCTACGTTGGTAAGTGATTTGACGCACATCAAACATAACACTTAAAATGAACGGAATTCTCCTTTAATAGAACTCCTTTCTTAATATATTGTCAGCGCTATGCATTGAAGCCTAAAACTATAACCTAAACATGTGTGTTTATGTTTTGTTTCAGATCCGCGTTGATGGGATCCCACCCGCTACCCAGAGTGCTTTGCTGTATGAGACAGTGACCGTGGTGGAGGGCAAACCCATCCTCAGAGACATGGTGTTCAGTCCGGACCACCAATACATCTATCTGCTGAGTAACAAACAGGTAGACGCACGCACGCACACACACACACACACACACACACACACACACACACACACACACACACACACACACACACACACACACACAGGGGCGTCACGGCCATTCACTGTGCGTACGACGCGACACCCTCACTCTCACAGATCCGTGATTTCATAAAAATAAGAATTCATTAACCTAACCCTAACCCTAAAACCAAAATAAAGTAACCAAAACAGGAAAAAAAACTAACAAAATCCACCCAAAAAACGCAAAATTTTGAAAATACAGAATTTGTTTACATTTGACAAGCTCATGGCGCGGCACTCGGTGCCGCGCTATGAGCTTGTATATCTGCTATTTTTGAATAGCCAAAGTGTAAAGTAAGGGGTATAGTCCACACACACACACACACACACACACATACACACACACACACTCTACATGATAATTGTACTTGAACTGTATATGATCATAACTTTAAACAATGTATATGATCTTGATATATATCAATACTGTATATCAATCTTCCGTCTCACCTCTTCAGACTCCATCTCAGCCCTTATAGCACTCGCCCCTAGCCTTGACGACCTTGCAGGTTTATGTAGACGGATGCCAGATTCATTTGTAGACCTGGCCTAGTGTGTATAGTTTCAATGTACAGATGATTTATTTTTGGATATCAAACTGTTTAGACTGATGATAGGTGATTGGCTTACCTATGATCCTAGATTACAAATGTTATGCATTTGATGTATTTACCTCGTGTCTACCTTGCTTTACTGTAAATCGCTCTGGATCAAGCGCGTCTGCTAAATGCCTAAATTGTAATGTCAGTGGGGTAGGCTGGTTCCAGCCCATTTTAGTGCTTTAAAAACGAGTAGAAGGACTTCAACTTTAAGTCAACTCAGGGTATTGATTGATTGGTTGATATTCATTGATCATGAAAAAAACATGCCATAATGACCGACAATAATCAAAAGGATAATGCAAAAAAAAAGCTTACGGCTGGTTTCTATTCCGGTCCTTGGTGTGTGAAGTCGTGTAGAGCAGTCGTTCTCAAACTTTTTCACGTCAAGGACCCTCAACTTGACACTTCTTAGCCCGCGGACCCCCATTTGAAAAGATATGCCTCAGGGACCCCCATAAGAGAAGATTTTTACGCATCTAGCAGTGATTCTCAACCACTTTAATTTCAAGGACCCCCCCAGTTTGACATGCATTAGGGCTACGGACCCCCATTGAATGGCATTACTATCTCTGGGACCCCAATTTCTATTGTAAAATCAATGTTAATTTAACTCTGAGAGTGTACAAATGGAACCAAATGGACCCGTTAGGGTCCATTTGGTTCCATTTGTACACTCTCAGAGTTATGGGGGTCATGGAAACCACTGTGCTACACTAAATGCAACAGAGCCTTCATTAGTAATTATCATTGGTAACACCTGTGAAGGAAGTGATACTATGGCTGCTGTGCATAGAGTCTATTGGGTCTATAGGGTTCCATTTGTACACTCTCAGAGTTACAGACCCATAAGGGTCCCTTTCGTTCCTTACTATCCATCATTTAGCTGAGGACCCCCTGGAACTCCCTCAAGGACCCCTGGGGGTCCCCGGACCCCACTTTGAGAACTTTGAGTGCATGTACTGTATAAAGTTCAGAATGTGTCCAAAGGCACAACATGAAGAGGTCTCTTGAGTGCAATGCGTTGGAGCTAAGACTGGTGTGCTGGCCTCTCACCCTCCAGTTCTTTTTCAGTATCCTAGCAGCAGAATTTAGAATGAGTTTTGGAGCCTCTAACTTCTTGGGGAGCCCACCAGCACATAGTGCACTGCAGTAAAGTCGAGTCCACTTGGGGGAGGGGAAAAAAAAGCACGCATCAGTTTTTTTCGGCATCCCTGCTGAGATAAAACATGACCCCGCACCAATGTTTCTGTAGATGAAAGAAGGGCATGTCTTTGGTCACCTTGTTAACCCATTGAGACCGGGAACGCATCTGACGTGTGTCGTTTTTAGATTTTCTTTGGGCTTCAAAAACGGCAGATCTACAAGCTCGTAGCGCGGCACATATATATATATATATATATATATATATATATATATATATATATATATATATATATATATATATACATTTTTAACTCAAATCTTTGAATCTGGTGGGTCCCTGGACCAAAATATTTTGAGATGGGGGTCCGCAGCCAAATACATACCATTTTGGGGATCCTTGACATGAAAAAGGTTTGAGAACCACCGATATAATAGCAAGGTTTTTTTCATAAAACTATTTAGAAGACATTTGTAAAAATCCCCCGAAGCAAAGATTTGAGTTAAAAATGTTCACTTTAAAATATATGTATATATTCAAAAGATTTGCGCACATGTTCACGTTTTTTCAAAAATAGCAGATCTACAAGCTCACAGCGCGGCACTCGGTGCCGCGCTGTGAGCTTGTATATCTGCTATTTTTGAATAGCCCAAAGACACAGTATATGCATTCCCGGTCTTAATGGGTTCATGTGGGAGTTAAAACTGAGATCAGAGTCTTAAAGATGACACCTCTGACTTAATGAGGGGAGCTTAGAGTTTCGAGGCTGTTTAGAATCATTCGTTTTTTTGGGGGGGGGGCCATGACAAATATGTGATGTGATTATTAGCCGGGGAGTGGAGTGAGCCCTCTCGGAGAGATCCATTTACTCCAGCAGAGGAATGAAACTTCACACAAAATCATTTGATATAAAAAGTATTGGAACTCTATATGATTATGAAAGTACTTTAAAAGCGACTACATCCCTCATAAGAACTTTCTTCTGATAGCGTATAGGTTATAACTACAAAAAGGCCTTTTTTCTGACGGGTCATCAGAGGACATTTCTTATGTCGGATGGATTATTTCGAAGCATGTAGGGAACTAGCTCTGGTCCATAGCGTTAGGAGGTTAAGGAGTTCTCCTTTAAACGCTATGGGACTTTCGAGCCTTTGCACACGCACCACAGGCTGCACAGCCTCTCCTCTTTAGTAAAAATGTAAAATACACTTTTGCTACTCATCAAAACAAAGATGGTTTAAAGGGTCTACACCATGAATTTTAACTTTTTCTTCATTTGTGTGTGTTTTTGGTCTCCCCCACCTCTCTTCTGTTCCAACAAATACCCGACTTCGAGCATGCAGGCTTTCATAGGCTATCTGTGGTTTTTATGTAAATTGGTCTGAAAACAGTCCGTCAGATTTGTTCCCCCACCCTACGTCACGTCTGGGAACAATTCCTCCCGTTTTTCAGTTCTATTTTTTTTATTTTATTTTTATTTTATTTATTTTTACTTTTTCCACACAGAACCAGGACATAGCATGCATACAAACTGGCTCAATAGCGCCCCGTGCCAAACAGGACAATGTGGTATTGCAGGTGAAAGTGCTTTATAAGCCAGAGAGAAGTTAGTTGGAATGAGTATATCTGAGGCTTGATTTAGGCTCTAACCTTTTGAAAAACGTTTGAGGGACATAAACAATATGATATCAAATATTATTATTATTTTTTAAATTCATGGTGTAGCTCCTTTAATGGAGTTGAAAGCCTCCTCTACTTAGTGGGAACACTCAGAGCCCACCTCACGTCTAAAATACACTTTTTGGCCAGAAAAGAAAATATTTCACCGGAAGGAAAAATCTGGTCAATAGAAAAATTCCATTGGCCAGATCTGCGCAGTGGAGTAGACTCAGAGTGTTCCCACTAAGTAGAGTAGGCTTTCAACTCCATAAAACCGTCTTTTTTTTTGGGGGGTGAATAGCGAAAGTGTACAGACGAGAGGCTGCACAACCTGCGCTACCACGGGTGTGAGGGGAAAGGATCCAAAGTCCCATAGCGTTAAGGAGAACTCCTTCTAACGCTATGGACCAGAGCTAGTGGGGACCTTAAAGCAGGGGTCTTCAACGTTTTCAGGCCAAGGACCCCCCTAGCTGAGAGAGAGAGAGATAAAGCAGGGACCCTACTCTATAATGTATAAAATTGTGTTTCAGATTCAAGATTTTTTTTTTACTTAGTATGCTCTTTTTTCCCCTCTACACCTACAGTATAGCTTCTTTGACAAAAATAGCAGATCTACAAGCTCTCAACGCCTCGCAGCGCGAGGCGTTGAGAGCTTGTAGATCTGCTATTTTCGGCTAATGTTCCCCTCAGTAAAGGAATTCAAGGGTTCAAATGGTTAATGTAAAAAAAAAAAAATCCTATCACACAAAGATTTGGCGGACCCCCTATAGTAGCTCTGAGGACCCCCTAGGGGTCCCGGACCCCCTGTTGTGCCTTAAAGGCATAGTATGTGACATATCCCTGCTGGTATTTCCCTCCGTACCAGCGGTCATCAGCCCCTGGAGCAGTGTGGTGGGTGTTCACCCTCAGAAACGCATTGTCTTTTTGCTGCATTTAGGCGTTTTCACTGTTTGTTTGGGTAGCCTAAAAAACGTCCCTGTCTGGAGTCTGCTCATAATTCCGATCTCCCATTATTCCGACGTCCCAATATTCACAGCAGCCATATTACAAGTAAGACGCGCAAACGCGGGAGGCGAACGCCGAAAAAAGAAATATTTAAAAAAATAAAATAAAATACAACGAAATTCCGCGTTAAAAGGAGCATCTTAGAAAAATACAAATTCACAAAAAAAAAACTTTGAATGTTTTTGAACAATTCAACAAAGTGTTTGAGGTGCCTGTTTCACCCACTTCCGGGGGGCGGAGCCAAAATCCGAGCCCGAAGTATTTGTTCGTAGACCCCCACTTAGGGGGGGTAGAAAAAGTTTGGGAGCGATTCGGGCACTTTTCATTTAACATGGGGTTTCAATGGGGAGTTTTTAGGAGCCTTCTCCGGGGCGTGGCTTCCGGGGGAAGGGGCGGGCTTAAACACAACCTTGACAGGTGTGTTCAGTTTTCAAAGACCTTTCATTTGATGTATGGTACGTCTATATTGGACATTTACTTGACTGCACACAGGCAGTGCACACAAAAGTGAACACAGAGACACACACAAGCCGAGCACGGTGTCATAGTAAGCTCCACTTGCGCGCCTTGCGCTGCGTTCGCAATGAAGAAATGCACAGGTGTTGCCAATGATACTAATGAAGGCTCTGTTCCATTCTGGTCAAACAGAGTCAGGGTGCTGATATTGTGCATGTTGGCCCACTGGAAACACTCTGTTACACCAGTGGGTCTAAAGTTGGGGTCCAGGGACCCTCATGGGCTTCCAAATGGCCCCTTACGGGTTACGGGTCCATTTGGTTCCATTTGTACACTCTCAGAGTTATGGGGGTCGTGGAAACCACTGTGCTACACTAAATGGAACAGAGCCTTCATTAGTATCATTGGTAACACCTGTGAAGGAAGTGATAATATGGCTGCTGTGCATAGAGCCTATAGTCCGACAAACTTTAGGTTGACTTTTTATCGCTAAATTAACTACTGTATATGATCATGACTATAGAGGACAGAAGTCATGACGTCACTCGTTTATCCCCTGGGTCGTGGAAGTAATTTCGCTATGGAGAATAACATTGGGTCATCTTAGAATCGTCTCATATAAGAATTGTGGTCCAAAAATAAACAAACTGTCTTGGCGATATTGTCAAGGAGGAGGTTCTGTATCGTTTATGATAGTCAGTCACTCATACTTGATACAGTCTGTTTCTGGAGAACATTTGACTAATTCGGCGGAATTAGCGTTTGTTGATGCTTCATATCCATATGAGTAAAACCGCCAGGATCATTTGTTTATTTTTGGAACACAGTTCTTATTTGACGCGATATTAAACACGTCTATGGGAATTCAGAATGGGGGGAATAAAAACGCGACCCAGGTAGGAATGCGTAGATTACGTCAGACTTCGGTGCTCTATACTGTAACTATTAAATAGTAGTAGAATACAGAATGAGGCTTAACGCAACTGTCTCTTACTCTCACTTCAATTCAATTGGTTTAATTGAGATCAGGTCCATCTCCATCTCAGAGGCAAATACTGTACGTTTTACCCGACTACAGTTATTTGAATGCAATTGGCTTCTTGGATTGATCAAAGTGCTCCTTCATTGCGTTGTGGTGTTGCATTAACTCATTTTCTGCCAATCACGCATAAATGCGATCTATTAAATAGCGCACTTGGCGGCCAAGATCGCATAAATGCGTTCTATTGAAAAAAATATTGGATTTTTTTTTTTTTTTTTTTTTTTTCAATCAATTTGACCCAAAGACGAAGGAGATATGATTTTTTCGAAGGAAAAGACTCCCAAACACTTCCTTGTTAACTTAAAACTTAAAAATGATGTATCTCGGCTCCTGAGTACTTTTTAAATTTCAATGAAAAATCTCTGGCAGACAACAGCAAAAAATCTGAAATAACTCTGGCAGGCGAAGTGTTAAATGCACTGACGCCGTGTGATCAGTGCACGGTGGACACACCCTGGGTAAATCCATTGGTCTTTGCACATTTTTCGATAAATTCACCATTGCGTGACGACAAAGGCCTTCGTGCGATCGCTGGGCTGTGATCAAAATTGGCCGATTTTGATCACAGCCGCGAAGCCAATTGAAGTGAGAGAGTCAGAGAGACAGTCGCGTTAACCCATTAAGACCTGGAACTGTGTCATTTTTAGATTTTGAGCTAAAAAGCTTTATTTTACACTTTGGCTATTCAAAAATAGCAGATATACAAGCTCATAGCGCGGCACCGAGTGCCGCGCTATGAGCTTGTAGATCTGCTATTTTTGAAAAATCGTGAAAATGTGTGCAAATCTTTGAATATATGTTGTTTAAAGCGAACATTTTGAACTCAAATCTTTGCGTCTGGGGGGTCCCTGGAACAAGATATTTTGATGGGGGTCCGCGGCCAAATACATATAATTTTGGGGGTCCTTGACATGAAAAAGATTGAACACCACTGATATAGAAACATACGTTTTTCAGAGAAACATGAATCGAGACATGTAGAATCGGCTTCAGGTCTCAATGGGTTAAGCTGCAGTGTAGTCTACTGCGACAACACTGTCCCAGTTAAAAAATGCACAGTGTGTTTTCTGCTTGCCACAGTATGAGAGAGAGACACACACACACACACACACACACACACACACACACACACTGTGGGGGGTAAATCGTTTCAAAATTCATACCCTGCATGCGGTACATCAAACGTGTGACTTGTGCCCGCAGACTAGAGCCACCTAATCGTCCCGTATACGCATGGTAATGAACACACGTGCGTCACGCGACACTGCGCTCGCCATCAGAGGTGGAAAAAGTACTCGAATGTCTTACTTAAGTAAAAGTATCAGTGCTGCAATGTAGAAGTACTCTGTTACAAGTAAAAGTCCGATGTTCAAAATTTACATGAGTAAAAGTACAAAAGTATTGGTATCAAAATGTACTTAAAGCACTAAAAGTAAAAGTAGTGAAATGTTTGAAAATAGCCGAAATACAAGCTCACAACGCGTCGCGATGCGACGCGTTGTGAGCTTGTAGATCGGCTATTTTCAAATTGCAGAGGTATAAAATAAGGCTGAAGTGGTTAATGTATGTTTTATAATGTAATAATGTATATCTGCAAAGTAACTATAACTAAAGTTTTCAAATAATTGTAGTGGAGTAAAATTACAATATTTGCCTCTGAGATGTAGTGGAGTAGAAGTAAAAGTATAGACAAATGGAAATACTCCAGTAAAGTGAAAGTACCTCAAAATTGTACTTAAGTACAATACTTGAGTAAATGTACTTGGTTACTTTACACCATTGCTCACGAAATGGCGTTTTTTGGCACCAAGGGCTGACGGGTACAGCGCAGCCTGATTGGAGACAATGGTTACCCAATCAGAGCGTAGCGTAATCACTGATAGGAAAATGATTCTGATTACCGTTGAATCATAGTTCAGATTACGGGAGAGCTGGGCTGACGAGGAGTTGATAAGCACCTCTTTAGCCCATTAAGACCTGGAACGCATCTGTGTCACTTTAGATGCCCTTTGGCTATTCAAAAATAGCAGATCTACAAGCTCATAGCGCGGCACCGAGTGCCGCGCTATGAGCTTGTAGATCTGCTATTTTTGAAAAATCTTGAAAAATCTTTTTTTTTGATTTAATTCAAAAAACTGTTAGGATTTAGAAAACATTTTTAAGAATGGCCTCAGGTCTTAACGGGTTAGACTGATTGCCTTATTGTTAACGGTTAGTGAAACTCGCATCCTGAAATATATCATTATCCTGGGTAGTTTGAACTTGCTTCATAGTACAGAGTCTACAGGCCCATAATCATTTATCAGAAATGTATTTATTTATTTATTTACCACTAACCAATGGTTTAAGTTAACTAAATACATTTACTCAAGCACTGTACTTAAGTACAATTTTGAGTTTTTTTTTTTTTTACTTTACTGGAGTATTTCCAGTTTTCTGTACTTTTACTTCTACTCCACCACATCTCAGAGGCAAATATTGTACTTTTACTCCACTACAATTATTTGAAAACTTTAGTTGCTAGTTACTTCTCAGATTTTGATTATTACTACAAAACATACAGTAACGACGTCAGTCAGCCCCTATGTACTGTACATTTCGACCATTTAAAAACAGCCGATCTACAGGCTTACAATGCGTCGCGTCAGCTTGTAGATCGGCTATTTTTCATTTGAATTAATGAGTACTTTCTGCTTTTGGTACTTTCAAGTACATTTGATACCAATGATTTTGTGCTTTTACTCAAGTACATTTGAGTACATTGCACTATTGAAACTTTTACTCAACCCATTAACCCATTAAGACCTGGAACGGTGTCATTTTTAGATTTGAGCTAAAAAGCATTATTTAACACTTTGGGCTATTCAAAAATAGCAGATATACAAGCTCGAGTGCCGCGCTACGAGCTTGTAGATCTGCTATTTTTGAAAAATCATCAAATTGTGTGCAAATCTTTGAATATAAATACTTTTAAAGCAAACATTTTTAACTCGAATCTTTGCTTCTGGGGGGTCCCTGGAACAAGATATTTTGATGGGGGTCCGCGGCCAAATACATATCATTTTGGGGGTCCTTGACATGAAAAAGATTGAGCACCACTGATATAGAAACACACGTTTTTCAGAATACTGTTGAGATTTAGGAGACATGTAGAATCGGCTTCAGGTCTCAATGGGTTAAGACCTGGAACGCATCTGTGTCACTTTAGATTTCGCAGATCTACAAGCTCATAGCGCGGCACCGAGTGCCGCGCTATGAGCTTGTAGATCTGCTATTTTTGAAAAATCTTGAAAAAAAAAAATCTTTATTTTTCAAAAAAAAACTGTTGGGATTTAGAAAACATTTTTAGAATCGGCCTCAGATCTTAATGGGTTAAGTAAAAAATGTGAGTACTTTTTCCACCGCTGCCACTTAACGCTCACTTCAGCCCGTTTTACTTAGTGAAACAGACCTGAGTTGCACTGTACTTGGTACTTTCTTTTTGGATGGATGTAACTATAATGATCCTGACAGTACAGTGACTGTGTACGATTATGACAACCATCTGATATCAATTAAGCCAATTGGAGTGAGAGTAAGAGACAATGGCGTTAAGCTGCATTCTGTATTCTACTGCGACAACACTGTCCCAGTTAGCACACACACACACACACACACACACACACACACACACACACACACACACACACACACACACACACACACACACACACACACACACACACACACACACACTCATTCTCACTGCCATAATCCTCATTTCTCTCTCTCTCTTGTCCCTCTCTCTCTGAATCCCTTTTCACACACACACACACACACACACACACACACACACACACACACACACACACACACACACACACACACACACACACACACACACACACACACACTGTTTTAACATCTGCAGAGAGGAAGCTGCAAATGAATGTAATTCAGCTGGATGAATGATGCACTCTGTGTGTGTGTGTGTGTGTGTGTGTGTGTGTGTGTGTGTGTGTGTGTGTGTGTGTGTGTGTGTGTGTGTGTGTGTGTGTGTGTGTGTGTGTGTGTGTGTGTGTTGCGAGACTTTCTATTAAACTCTTATTAGACCTTTGAGAGGAAAGAGTTTTGTTCAAAAACGTTTAGTTCCTGTGCAGCTGACTACACACACACACACACACACACACAGCTGAAGTGTCGTTGTATGTTGTAAAAGGCAGGCAGGATATGAAGTGACGGTAATCATGTATTGAGTTGTATGAGAGTATAATTAAAACAGCATTTCAGTATTGTAATAGTAACATGACGCACGTGTCATGATTGCTGTTGACAGATGAATAAACACATTTTATTGAAGATGCACGTGTGTGTGTGTGTGTGTGTGTGTGTGTGTGTGTGTGTGTGTGTGTGTGTGTGTGTGTGTGTGTGTGTGTGTGTGTGTGTGTGTGTGTGTGTGTGTGTGTGTGTGTGTGTGTGTGTGTGTGCGCGTGCGTGCGTGCGTGCGTGCGCGCGCGCGCACGCCTTTGAAATCTTAATAAGGAGCTAATGTGATGAATGGAGAGAGAGAGAGAGAGACGAGCAGAAAGTGAGAGAGATTTTTGTTCTACAGCAAAACAAAACTGGATTCATTTCACTGCAGTATTTCATACACACACACACACACACACACACACACACACACACACACACACACACACACACACACACACACACACACACACTCTTGCACTTTTGGGGATTTGTTTGATTATAATGTTTTATTGCTAACAGACAGGACTGATCACTGTGATATTACTCTGCTGAATGTTTTCACTCTCTGTTCTTTATGAAGACATGCTTAGAGAGAGAGAGAGAGAGAGAGTTAGCATCTCTCTATGTGGCATTAATAGAGAAATGATACATTACATGATTAGTACATAACTCAATAACTAACTAATTAACACCTATTAATATCTACCCCTGCACGCACACACATCGCACGCACGCACGCGCGCGCGTGCACACACACACACAGTGTTGACAGAATGACAGAATCTGAACTCTGTCAGAGGTTTCTTCCACTGATGTTGAATAATTAATATTCAGCTAATCAATATTAACTGACATAATCCACACACACACACACACACACACACACACACACACACACACACACACACACACACACACACACACACACACACACACAGCCTCTCATCCATTTCATTTAAATTGATTTTGTTGGTCTCTAAGTTGACAACGATGTCACTAATGCCTTTACAGTCAAGACCAATATTCTGATGTGTGTGTGTGTGTGTGTGTGTGTGTGTGTGTGTGTGTGTGTGTGTGTGTGTGTGTGTGTGTGTGTGTGTGTGCGCGCATATAGGTAACCAGACTCCCGGTAGAGAGTTGTGACCAGTACAGCAGCTGTACCAGTTGTCTGGGGTCCGGGGACCCCCACTGTGGATGGTGTGTTCTCCATAACAAGTAAGTTCAACTCATTTACATGCATTTACATACACAGCACGCTAAAACATCTGACATTTCATCACATCACATGCAGTACACATTGTTTCCATTAGCCGTCATTTACCCGCCAGTGAGCGACGGGAATATCAACTGGCCATTAAATATAAATATCGATGGCCATCTTGGCCAATGAAAAAAACATTTGCTTAATTGTTTATTATTATTATTATTATTTATTATTACGTTATTAAATGAACTTAGACAGCATTGCAATACAAAAAAGTACACAAGTATTTTTTTTGTTGCATACTGTACATTGACTGGTGAATTGTCAGTACATTTGTGAAAGTAGGTGACATAATTAACTCTTTAAGACCCGGGAAAGCATCATTTGTGTCGTTTTAAGATTTCTTTGGGCCATTCAAAAATGGCAGATATACAAGCTCATAGCACGGCTATGAACTTGTAGATCTGCTATATATATATATATATTTTTTTTTAAGTGAACATTTTTTTAATATTTAGTTCCAGGGACACCCAGAAGCAAAGATTTGAGTTACAAATGTTCGCAAAAAAAAAAACGTATATTTGCACAAATGTTCATGATTTTTCAAAAATAGCAGATCTACAAGCTCATAGCGCGGCACTCGGTGCCGCGCTATGAGCTTGTAGATCTGCTGTTTTTGAATAGCCAAAGAAATCTTAAATGACAGAGATGCATTTCCGGATTGAATGGGTTACGCAATTTTACACGAAAACGTTTTTTTTTTTTCCACCTCTGACTCCTACCACCTGTGACACAGCGTTCGCACAAAGGCCTTTGTCGTCACGCAATGGTTAATTTATTGAAAAATGTGCAAAGACCAATGGATCTACCCAGGGTGTGTCTCAACGTGCACCGATCACACGGCATCAGTGCATTTAGCGCAACAAACACAAAGCAACGAAGGAGCACTTTGATCAATCCAAGAAATCATCTCCACATGCGCTCATATCGCAGCTCAAAACTTGGAGTCTCTGTATCACATGACGCAAAATGACATCATCCCTCATCAATGTGTTATATCGACCCGGTTGCCATTATCTGTAAAATGACCTCACTCTTGTCTACTGTAATATTCTACATCCTGTAGCTATGAAATACCACATATACTATACTGTACAGACCAGTGGTTCTCACTACTCCAGTGACAGTGCAGATACTAGTGTTGTTGCTGCTCGTACCACCATTATTATAATGATTATTGGTTGTGGTGCTAACAATTTAGGCCTGGGATTCCTAAATCCTGTGTTGAGGGTCGCACAAGGAAAAAAATGCACTCTTGAAATTTGAAACAAAATAACTGCAGAACCAACCCTTTACTTGGTTGTTACAGCGTCCTTGAAAAGTATGCATCCGCAGCGGCTAGTGATGAGTGACCAACCGGTAACCGGTAACAGCTAAGAAATTGGTAGCCGGTTAATACTAACGGTTAATGGTTAACCGTAAAAAAAAAAGAGAGTAAAAAGACGGATGTAAAAAAAAAAGCTTTGGCTTTGGCGCTATCTTAGAATAGATGTAGACCTATTTGACAGTTGCAGAAACCTAATTGCCTTCCTTGATGCATTAACGAGCGTCAACGAGCATCAGCTGGACACAGACACACACACACACACACACACACACACCTCTCCTCTGCAGTGCTCTAAAGTGACTGGAGTCTGTCTCAAATGGCCCCGCAGGCCGCCTATTGGGGAAATATGCTATACTGTACTAATAGACCACACCCTGTAGCTATGTAATACCACTTAGTCTTTGAGACACGCACACTGGACCTGCGTTTGGGGGCATGGTGGAGTGCTACACTGTCTTGTAGGCAGTGGTGGAAAGTAACTAAGTATATTTACTTAAGTGCTGTACTGGAGTACAATTTTGAGGTATTTGTACTTTACTTGAGTATTTCCAATTTCTAATACTTCACTTCTACTCTCCAAATATAGTACTTTTACTCCGCTACAGTTATTTGAAAACTTTTGTCACTAGTTACTAGATTTTTATTGTTATTACAAAACATGCATTACCCACTTGAGCCTATACATTTCGGCCATGTGAAAATAGCAGATCTACAAGCTCACAGTGCGTCGCGATGCGACGCACTGTGAGCTTGTAGATCTGCTATTTTCAAAAGATTTGTATACATTTTGAAAACTTGAAATAAGACATTCTGCATAATGAGTACTTTCTACTTTTGGTACTAAGTACATCTCGATACCAATACTTTTCTACTTCTACTCAAGCAAATTTTGAATTCCGGACTTTTACTTGTAACTGAGTATTTATACTTATATATCACAGTGTTGATACTTTTACTCAAGTAAAACATTTGAGTACTTTTTTCCACCACTGCTTGTAGGTGCAAACAACACGGGTATCAGCACTCACTTCGTGAGACGCGACAGTATAGTGATAGAGTTCAAGTGTCCTTGTCCAAAACTGTGGTTATAATACGTATCACTGTTCATTTTCGCCTCCTGAGCCATAAAAAGAAACCACATCCACACAAAAATTCACCTTTTCTTTGCAACCTCCCAACACTCCTAAAACAATACTGTACCCTGGAGCTATGAAGCTGTACTCTACTGCATCTTGTGAAACCCCCAAAATACTACTCCGTTCAACACTGCAAGGACATGACCCTGTTCATCATGGCGGCTAATGATGATGTCATCATTCAGGCTCTTAAAGTTGATGTCATCCGTGCACGGGGACGACTGACGATCTCTAATGAGTTTTTGTAGAATGGAAGTGTGTGTGTGTGTGTGTGTGTGTGTGTGTGTGTGTGTGTGTGTGTGTGTGTGTGTGTGTGTGTGTGTGTGTGTGTGTGTGTGTGTGTGTGTGTGTGTGTGTGTGTGTGTGTGTGTGTGTGTGTGTGTGTGTGTGTGTGTGTGTGTGTGTGTGTGTGTGTGTGCGCGCGCGCGCCTCGGCGGGGAGCGCAGCAGGTGTCGGCTAGAACAGATGTTATGTTTCCTGTTGACCTCTGGCCTTTTTGGCTGTGAGCCAATCGGGAGAGAGATGGAGGGAGCGAGAGAGAGGGAGAAAAACAGAGGGGGTCATTGAGTAAACCTGAGATCAAATATCCTTCCTCTCTCTCTCTCTCTCTCTCTCTCTCTCTCTCTCTGTCTCTGTTTCTCTCTCAGGTATTTTTGGTTCTAGTCCCCAAGGGCTGTTTAGCCGCTGGCTACAATGCTACACACACACACACACACACACACACACACACACACACACCCACACACTGTAGAGAATACAGTGCGTTGTGTCCATGGTAACAGATGGATGGATACAAACTAAAGTGTACTCAGGTAGAACACTTCAGTCATCTATCCATCCATCCAGTGCTGGAAAAAGTACTCAAATTCTTTACTTAAGTAAAAGTACCAATACTGCAAAATAAAAAATACTCTGTTACAAGTAAAAGTCCAGAATTCAAAATTTACTTGAGTAAAAGTAATCAAAATGTACTTAAAGTACCAAAAGTAAAAGTACTAAATATTTGAAAATAGCAGATCTACAAGCTCACAACGCGTCGCGATGCGACGCGTTGTGAGCTTGTAGATCTGCTATTTTCAAATAGCCTAGGTATGAAATAGGGCAAAAGTGGTAAATGTATGTTTTATAATATAATAATGTATATATGTAAAGCAATAGTAACTAAAGTTTTCAAATAATTGTAGTGGAGTAAAAGTACAATATTTGGACTTGAGATGTAGTGGAGTAGAAGTAAAAGTATTGGAAATTGGAAATACTCAAGTAAAGTACAAATACCTCAAAATTGTAATTAAGTACAGTACTTGAGTAAATGTACTTAGTTACTTTCCACCACTGCATCCATCCATCCATGTTTGTTCAAATAAAATAACAAAAAATAGTACAAATCTATATAAATGTTATTAGTATAGGATGGACAAGCCAATAGGAGGAGAGGAGAGAGGTTAAGCTCAGGAAATGACAAGAGACCCAAAGGAGGAGAGATAGAGGAATGGGATGGGAGGAGAGGAGAGCCCAGAAGAAAGGAGAGGAGAGGCAGTGTGTGTTTAGTCAGATAGTTTCCATGTTCTATTGACTGTAACAGAATGCTACTGTATACATACATCAATACTCTGTGTGTGTGTGTGTGTGTGTGTGTGTGTGTGTGGGTGTGGGTGTGTGTGTGGGGGTGTGTGTTTCTGTGTGTGTGTGTGTGTGTGTGTGTGTGTGTGTGTGTGTGTGTGTGTGTGTTT
>NC_139947.1:6704516-6722016 GCF_963454915.1 Gymnoscopelus microlampas | reverse complement strand
CACACACACACACACACACACACACACAGGTTTGCATGCCATTGCTGTACTTGTGAGGAGAGCAGCAGTTTTGGATGACAATTCTATGAATGGTCTTTTCACCATTTTTATCATTTTCAATAACTAGAGTCCTCATAATGTCTATTTATCAAATGTCACTATACTTGTAGGGACATTTAGCCATCCCATGTAGGGCTGTCACGATTCATTAATTGTCTCTCAAATAATTGCGTTTAACAATGTAATTGTGTGTTTGGCATTGTTGAACATATGAATAAACTAATTATTTCTGTTTGCCTTCTAGGCTTCGTAATCAAACATTGCACAGGGCAGATATGACAAATAATTAAATATACAAAGAAATGACTGACATATTTAATTGTATATATGTAAAAATAGCAGAAATAGCTGATCTACAAACTTACAACGTGTCTAGATCAGCTATTTGTGCTTTTTTTATTCTTGAAAATGTGTGAACATTTTTCAACATCACAACAACAAACGATTATGCAAAGATAATTGCGATTATCTCAAATAATTGCGATGAGATAATTATGTAATCATTGTGACAGGCTAATCCCAAGTATAGTAATACAAGTGTACACACACACACACACACACACACACACACACGGAGAGAAACGAATTGATAGGGCTCTGTTATGACACGTTGGACTATAATTCAATGTTTTGTTGACATTATCTTGTTGCGTTCTCTTCACAATATTCACATTGATGGGAAGTTGGGAACACATCAGCAATTAATGTTTCATATTTGCTGAATGTTCTATAATTCTATTAAAGGACCCCATAGATTTGATTTGTGTTTGTCATTTCCCATAAAGCACTAAATTGAAATGTTCATGACTCATGCTGCACACGGGGGCGTATACTAAAGTATGTTTGTGTCTAATTAAATGCTTTTCTTTTATTTATTTTTAGATCCCTTATGTCAGGTTCTGCCACTGGAACCTTTTGTGGGCGTGTTCCAGATTTAAAAAAAGAAATCCTCTGAAAATCCAACATTTTCATAAATTAAAAACAAATTCAATCATTTTTCAATGAAATTCCATTAATACACAAAAAAAGTGAAAATAGCATCTATTTGTGTTCTGGCTTGGATCAATGGAGCAAACATAGAATTACATTAACCCATTGATACCTGGAACGCATCTGTGTCACTTTAGATTTCTTTGGCTATTCAAAAATAGCAGATATACAAGCTCATAGCGCGGCACCGAGTGCCGCGCTATGAGCTTGTAGATCTGCTATTTTTGAAAAATCTTGGAAACTTTTTTTTTTTTTTTTTTTTCAAAAACTGTTATGATTTAGATTTTTTTTTAAAGAATCGCCTCAGGTCTTAATGGGTTAATTAGCCAATTATTTGGGGGCCCACTTGTAATATCCTGTGTCTCTCTCTCACTCACTCACTCACTCACTCACTCACTCACTCACTCACTCACTCACAGCTCCATGTTCCTTTAGCCTCCAAAATGTTTGATAGGTTATAGAACTGGGAACCGGAAGTACTCCTGTTCTGCTAATACTGTATAGCAAATTTAACATTCCACGTCAACCTAACCTGCCCCTATCTTCTATCCCAAAGAACCAGACAGATAATACTTTAATAGAATTAGCACTATTCATAGGTCATTGAAAGGAAAATCAGGTTTAATTAATTATTTTATCATTGAAATGATCACAATCTTGATTTTATGTTTTTGACTGAAACGTGGTTAGATCAAGATACCAATGCAGCTGTTTTTATTGAGGCAACACCGAGTCGCCACAAGGGGATCAGCGAATAGCAACTGCTTTGCCTTAACTTACCCCTCTGTCTCTCTCTGTCTGTCTGTCTGTCCGTCTGTCTGTCTCTCTCTCTAGTTGACGGTGCGAGTGCAGAATGTTCCGGCGCTGTCGGGGGGCGTGTCCTGTGTGTTTGAGGACCTGAGTGAGACCCCCGGTGAAGTGGTTGCTAAGGGACAGGTGCTGTGTATGTCGCCGTCCCTGCGAGAGCTGCCCACCGACACGCACGCCTACGGTAAACACACAATACAGTTCAATTCAATTCAAAGGGCTTTATTGGCATGAGAAAACATACGTTTACATTGCCAAAGCAGAAAGCGCACACACGCACGCGCACACACACAAATGCATTAGAGCGGGGGGTCTTCAACAGTGGGGTCTTCAGAGTTACTACAGGGGGGCCGCCCAATTCTTTGTGTGATAGGATGTTTTTACATGAACCATATTGTTTACAGTAGCTTTCTTCCCAACGCCATTTGTACACTCTCAGAGTTACACACCCGTAAGGGGCCATTTGGAAGCCCATGAGGGTCCCTGGACCCCAACTGTAGACCCACTGGTGTAACAGAGTGTTTCCAGTGGGCCAACATGCACAACATCAGCACCCTGACTCTGTTTGACAAGAATGGAACAGAGCCTTCATTAGTATCATTGGTAACACCTGTGAATGTCTTCATAATATGGCTGCTGTGAATAGAGCCTATTACACCTTTCAAAACTAAATAGCTCTTATCTTGAAATCCGTGGAGGAAATATGATTTCTATTGAAGCTTTCTTGACGCTGGTGGGAAATAAAACATGAACAGCTGTATTAAAACAACGTTTTAATCACTGAAACCCGATATGGTTAAGCAGAGTTTCTCAGGGCTCTATACAATACTAGAGGCTTCTCTGCTTTCTGTTATCGTGGGGAAAGGGCAGGAAAGCTTTTGCTGAAAATAGCTCGTTGAGAGCTTGTTGATTTTTTGGGGTTTTTCTACAAAAGCTTTCCCCACAGTACGAATGCTGGGAGCAGCCATATTTTCACTTCCTTAACAGGTGTTACCAATGATACTAATGAAGGCTCTGTTCCATTTAGTGTAGCACAGTGGTTTCCGCGACCCCCACAACTCTGAGAGTGTACAAATGGAACCAAATGGACCCTTACGGGTCCATTTGGTTCCATTTGTACACTCTCAGAGCCGAAGCAGCGGCTGCTGAAGGAGCAGTAGAATGGTGATTTTTCGCGCCGCGCCACGGGGCCCCCACAGTATGTCGTTAGCTGTTGGTGCTAAGCGTTAGCCTGTTGTTTACTCACTGTCTGTGTATGCTCGGCCACGTGGCATGCCCGGCAGGTCTGCGGACCCCCAAGTAGTCCCCGAAGCTAGCATTCGCTGGACTCCGGGTCCACGGACCCCCTTGGTGTGTGTGTGTGTGGGGGGGGAGGTTTGTGGTCGCTGGCTCCCATGTTGCCAAATAATGTGCGTGAAACAAGCGCCGGTGTTGCCACATCCGTGAAACAAGCGGACCATGACGCGCGCGTGTGTGTGTGTGTGTGGGAACTGTGCAGGTACCAAGTACAAAGTCACTTTCCTTCCTTGATATACTGTCTGTGCACACAGCGCATAACCCACACTGCACATACTTTGGGTGCTCATATCCCCGGACGGACATGGTCTAGTAGTGGTATCTAATTTGTATAAATTACAGTTTGTACAAAATGATGAGTTTCCAGCACCAGCCAGAGCCTTTGGCCCAAACGGATGCACTTTTCTACTTTTAACAAGACATCCAGGACATAAAGTGTTGCTTCGTCTGGGGGCTTCCATCTGCATGGCTATAGCCTTCTTCTCCTTCAGTTTTTACCAGGATGTTGTTCATGAGTTTCTCCCAGCAGTCTGAGCAAACTCTTCAAACTTTCCTCTTTTTTTTACTTCCAACGCCATGAGAAATAGTTGATCGGTAGAATCTCGTGTTTTTTTTAATTCATGTATGTCTTGTTTGACTCCTGGATGGTTGACAGGGATTTGCAGATTCCAGTTGTTTTTTTTTTTTCCCTCGAGTCTTGATCCATCCTCTTGCTCTCTGCTGTTAACCCTTCAGGAGGTCACAGCTGCATGATAATTATGTCCGTTGCGGCGCACCGCGCTGGTATTCAGTGGTGGAAGAAGTACTCGGATATTTTTACTTAAGTAAAAGTAGCAATACCATAATAAAAAAAAAGACTCTGTTACAAGTAAAAGGCGTGTGTTCAAAATGTTACATGCGTAAAAGTACAAAAGTATTGGCATCAAAATATACTTAAAGTACCAAAAGTGAAAGTAGTCGGATGTTTTGAAAATAGCCCACTGTATGTATGAAATAGGGCTAAAGTGGTTAATGTATGTTTTATAATATAATCATTTATGTCTGCAGAGTAACTAGTAACTAAAGTTTTCAAATAATTGTAGTGGAGTAAAAGTACAACATTTGCCTCTGAGGCGTAGTGGAGTAGAAGTAAAAGTATTGAGAATTGGAAATACTCCTCCAGTAAAGTCAAAATACCTCAACGTTGTACTTAAGTACAGTACTTGAGTACATGTACTTAGTTACTTTACACCACTGCTGGTGTCTCGTATAAAGGACGTTCTTTATGCTACAGATGTTTGGAAGTATGTCATGGCCGCCGGGTGTAGCCTAGACCTTGTTTGTTACATTTACAGGAAATGGACAAAGGAACCTGTGTTCCAGTGGAACCAACGTAGTTATTACTTCATCACAAGCTCTTTAATACTTTTCATTGGCTCAATATTTATAAAACCCGCAGACACACTTATCCACTTTAAACAAATGTTCATAAAAAGCTAGCTTAACGCATAGCGTCCATAGAAACAGCCAGTGGTGGAAAGTAGCTATGTACATTTACTCGAGTACTGTACTTACAATGTTGAGGTATTTACTGGAGTATTTCCAATTTTCAATACTTTTACTTCTACTCCACTACATCTCAGAGACAAATGTTGTACTTTTACTCCACCACACTTATTTGACAACTTGAGTAACTAGTTACTTTGCAGATATAAGTTATTATATTATGAAACATACATTAACCACTTTATTCCTATTTTATACATGGGCTATTTGAAAATAGCAGATCTACAAGCTCACAACGCGTCGCATCGCGACGCGTTGTGAGCTTGTAGATCGGCTATTTTCAAACATTTTAGTACTTCTACTTTGGTACTTTAAGTATATTTTGATGCCAATACTTTTGTACTTTGACTCAAGCAACATTTTGAACACAGGCTTTTCACTTGTAACAGAGTATTTGTTTATAACGTGGTATTGCTACTATTACTTAAGTGAAATATCTGAGTAGTACTTCCACCACTGGATAAAACCTGTTTGTACCAGCTTGTACATCGGCTATTTTCACCCTCGTATTTTGTGAAGTAGGTCGTACATCCACGAAGAAAAAACATACATACAAAGTTGAAATAAGGAGATACAACAGAGATCTGACAGAAATGATTTGAAATTCTTTTTGGCTGCGTTGTGTCAACTAACTGTGACAGCTGCTGTCAGACTGCAGCTGTGAGCCTCCGCTCTGGGATAGGCGTTTGTGCCGATGCTGCCACTCTAGAAGTTTCCATTCATAAATGCAAAATGCTGACCCGTGCGATAAATAAACCATAGAGGAAGGACAAACAACACACTGTCTGTCGTTAGACGGACACGCTCCTTCATAGATAAACTCACCTGCTAGAAGGACATGGAACCACACACCTGACATGATGAGACGTTAATTAAATACAAGACACATTATATTATGCACAAGTATTATCTCTCGGTCTCTCTGTTTTTCTGTGTGTGTGTGTGTGTGTGTGTGTGTGTGTGTGTGTGTGTGTGTGTGTGTGTGTGTGTGTGTGTGTGTGTGTGTGTGTGTGTGTGTGTGTGTGTGTGTGTGTGTGTGTGTGTGTGTGTGTGTCTGTCTGTCTTTCTCTGTCTCTCTGTCTTTCTCTGTCTCTCTGTCTTTCTCTGTCTCTCTGTCTTTCTCTGTCTTTCTCTGTCTTTCTCTGTCTTTCTCTGTCTCTGTCTTTCTCTGTCTCTGTCTTTCTCTGTCTTTCTCTGTCTCTGTCTTTCTCTGTCTTTCTCTGTCTTTCTCTGTCTCTTTCTGTCTCTCTTTCTCTCTGTCTCTTTCTCTCGCTCCATTGATTTGAGCCGCCGCCCATGTAGATTCTGCAGCCTTTTCTGGCAATAACTGACGTGTGTGTGTTTGTTTCTTGTTCGGGTCAGGCTGGGGTTTCTAACTCACTTGGGTCGGTTCAGGTCCGGTTTTAATTTTCAGGCCTGTTGAGAACTTTAGTCCGAATTTACTGACCAGAGGCCATTCCAAGATGACACCCCAGTGAATTGCCTTATCTTATTGTTATGTGGTGTTATTGTTCGTTGTTACTGCCAGTAATACGTGTCCAATAGTAATATTGCAGAATCTATTGAAACAGAATAATCTGTAGTGCCACAAACAGACTTAATAAGTTTAATAACAGCATGGTTTCCATGTACAATTTGCGCCGCATTGCGATGCGTCGTGAGCTTGTAGATCTGCTATATTCAGACATTTTAGTACTTTACTTGTGGTACTTTAAGTACATTTTGATACCAATACTTTGGTACTTTTACTCAAGTCATTTTTTTATTCCGGACTTTTGCTTGTAACAGAGTACTTCTACATTGCAGTAATGATACTTTTACTTAAGTCAAACATTTGAGTACTTTTTCCACCACTGTCTGAATATGGAAAAAGCATGGAACAAATACGGAGCATATAAGTACCGGCTATAAGTACATTTTTTAAAAATAAATCACTACGTGTTGTGAGCTTGTAGACCAGCTATTTTCGATTAGCCACTCTATATTATTTAAGGTGGTTAAACAGATTTTGATAATATATTAACTCATTCAGTGCCAGGCTTTTTCAAGCTTGTTGATCCCTGTGCCACGGAATAGGCTATTATTTTACCTTTTTCAATTGGTCACAGAATGTTTGTCTTCAGTGTGATTGATCCCCTGATGGTTGCTAATCACTGAGTCACTTCAGGTGTGGTTTCACATTCACAAATTTCAACGAGGTCATTTTGACCTCGTTGACATTTGTTTTTGATGTTTAAAAGTGCCATGCCTCACTCAGAAATATAGCATTTACAATGGGAGGAAAAAAATTATTTTTTTCTCCGTTTCACTTTTAACATTGAAGTGGATGGAGCAAAAACTTTTCGAAAATGGTTTTCTCCTAGTTCCTTTGAGATATAAAAAAAAAAAAAAAAAAAAAAAAAAGTTTTTTTTTTTTTTTTTTGGGGAGACGTCAGAATGCGTCATTGGCACTAATGGCACACTGACAATGGCCGTCAAAAGACGTCATTGGCACTCAATGAGTTAACTCATTTTGCTGGGGACCCCCTGGAACCCCCTGGAACCCCCTCAGGGCCCGGTCCCTGGACCCCACTTTGAGAGAGCCCCTGCTGTTGGTGATCTGATGTGTAAGTGTGTCTACTTGTGTGTTGTCTCCAGGTGACCAGCGCGTCGTCAAGCTGAGTCTGATGTCCAAAGAGACGGGACACATGTTCATCAGCACAGACTTCATCTACTACAACTGTACCGTCCTCCAGTCGTACGTATCACCTCCTACTCCTACTGACTTCATCTGATAACAGGCTCTATGCACAGCAGCCATATTGGAAAGAAATTGGGCCTCTTCTTTCTTCCTTCACAGGTGTTACCAATGATACTAATGAAGGCTCTGTTCCATTCTGGTCAGGGTGCTGATATCATGTTGGCTCACTAGTAGAAACACTCCATTTTGGTTCCCAAATGGCCCCTTATGGTGGGTGTGTAACTCTGAGAGTGTACAAATGGAACCAAATGGACCCGTAAGGGTCCATTTGGTTCCATTTGTACACTCTCAGAGTTATGGGGGTCCTTGAAAATAAGACAACCACTATACCACACTAAATGGAACAGAGCCTTAATTAGTATAATTGGTAACACCTGTGAAGGAAGTAAGGAAGGGGCCCAATTCATTCCCAATATGGCTGCTGTGCATAGAGCCTACTGTCCTTACCTCCGGGCCAGGGGTCAAGGGTTCCTCACTACATGTCGTTTTTTTTACAGAGCCATTCATGCAGCTCGATAACACGGAACTGATTATTCTTATGAAAGACATTGTAACCCATTAAGACCGGGAACGCATCTGTGTAACCACTTAAACCATTATTTTATACTTTGGCTCTTAGCGCGGCACCGAGGGCCACGTTACGAGCTTGTAGATCTGCTATTTGTTAACCCATTAAGACCTGGAACGCATCTATTTTTAGATTTGAGCTAAAAAGCATTGTTTTACACTTTGGGCTATTCAAAAATAGCAGATCTACAAGCTCATAGCGCGGCACCGAGTGCCGCGCTACGAGCTTGTAGATCTGCTATTTTTGAAAAAACGTGAAAATGTGTGCAAATTTTTGAATATATATTATTTTAAAGCGAACATTTTTAACTCAAATCTTTGCTTCTGGGGGTCCCTGGACCAAAATATTTTGATGGGGGTCCCTGGCCAAATACATATCATTTTGGGGGTCCTTGACATGAAAAAGATAGATAGAGAAAGTTTTTAAGACGTATGGTTTAATAGCCAAAGAAATCTTAAAATGACACAGATCCGTTACCGGTCTTCATAGGGTTAAAGGTCCATTCCACTGGCAAGTGTTGTGACTTTTAAAATGTTGTCAGAAATGACAGTTGACGCCTGGAACCAGCTCAGCGGCCTCGTGGTTAGAGTGTCCACCCTGGGATTGGGAGGTCGGGGTTCGATTCCCCGGCCAGGGTCATACCAAAGACCATAAAAATGAAGGAACTCGGCATAGGGGTGGATTGGGGGTAAGTCCCTGTGACACTACTAGCATCATGTGTCCAGGGTTGTACTTACATTAAACTGCCTCACACACCTCAGAAACAGGAGAAAGGCTCCTGCCCTGTGGGCCACATGCCTCGGCAAGGCTTACTTACTTGCTTACACCCGATAAACTTTAGCTGTAGTAGTGAAAATAGCCAATGAACTTTCTCACAAGGTGTCGCGATAGTGACACCAGTAGGTAGATAGAATAAAATATTAGCGGTTTCATTTCACTTATGTCTCACATGAGCAAAAGCAGGTCCTCTGCATACAGTACACTAAATGGAACAGAACCTTCATTAGTGTCATTGGTAACACCTGTGAAGGAAGTGATAACATGGCTGCTGTGCATAGAGCCTATTGAAACTATGACATCGGTTGTTAACTGTGAGAGAGTTAAATATCGGGTCTCTAATGTCCATTTGGTTCCATGTGTACACTCCTAGAGAGCATTGGTTCTCTTAAGTGGGGTCCAGGGACCCCCAGGGGTCCTCGAGGGAGTTCCAGGGGGTCCACTCCCCAGCTAAATGATGGATAGTTAGGAACCAAATGGACCCTTGTGGGTCTGTAACTCTGAGAGTGTACAAATGGAACCAAATGGACCCTAACGGGTCCATTTGGTTCCATTTGTACACTCTCAGAGTTACATTAACATTGATTTTACAATATAAATCGGAGTCCCAGAGATAGAAATGAATAGAAATCCAAACACTAGCCAGCGAGCGGCCAGAAGCTCATACGCATCTCAGGTCGGGGATGCCAAGGCAGACGCTGGCAGGTTGTCTAACACCATAGTGTGTGGACCCTGTGCTTTACCCAGTCGTCTGTCCAGAACGACCCAACAGGAAGATTTTATGGCCAGTGTATGTTTCATTGGCACGCATGGGACTGCACCGCTCCCATTTGATCCACACTCTGTGTAACTAGCTAGCAACGAGCTGGTGTTTTGGCGGCGGGCCACGGGCCCGTCAATCGAAAAAGCGCCATGAAACGAATGACACGCCCACCGGCCGTTATGGAGGCGGGGCTAAGTGGAACAGAGAGGTGGCTGATGAAACCTCAGCCAGAGATGCTTTCGGGAGATTTTTTTTTACGGATTTTTACGGCGATACGGCGACATTGTCAGTGGAATGGCCCTTTAATGGAATGACATCTTTTAAATACGGATGGAAGTTTATTATGATTATAATATGAAGCATGTATGACACCACACACGCACACGCACACGCACACACACACACACACACACACACACACACACACACACACACACACACACACACACACACACACACACACACACACACACACACACACACACACACACACACACACACACACACACACACACACACACAGTGCTCCCCAGGGGAGGGGTAATATAATCCATGCAGCCCCTCTAGTTACCATGGTAACAGCAGCTAAGAGCCTGGCTAGAGAGAACTCTCTCTCTCTCTCTCTCTCTCTCCATCTTTCTCTCTGTCTCTTTCTCTCTCTGTCTCTGTCTTTCTCTCTCTTCATCTGTCTCTCTCTCTCTTTCTCTCCATCTGTCTCTTTCTCTTTCTCTCTCTTCGTCTGTCTCTCTCTCTGTCTCTCTTTATCTCTCTCTCTCTCTCTCTCTCTCTATGTCTCTCTTTATCTCTCTCTCACTCTCTTTTTTTTTATCTCTTTCTCCTTGGGGAGCATTTTGAATCTATCTTTCAGTCACTACTTTGGATACACAGGAAGCACACACACACACACACACACACACACACACACACACACACACACACACACACCACACCCACACCCACACACACACACACACACACACACACACACACACACACACAGACAGAGAGAGATATCTTTGACGCCCCCCCCCCCCCCCCCCACACACCCTCCCATGTTTATCTTCATTCACATGTCCATCTCTGCGTCCATGCTGCTCCTCTCTATTCTGCTGCTTCTGTGTTGTATGTGTTATGTGTATATTGTGTTATGTTCTATATTTAAAATTAAATGTATTGCGGTTTTATATTATGGTCTATCTGTTGCGTGCTAGGATTCATTGTGTGTCATAAAAATGTTGAAAATCACTAATACCTGCTGTGTGTGTGTGCGTGTGCGTGTAGTTGTACGTCGTGTGTGAGCAGTGTGTTCCCGTGCAGCTGGTGTAAATACAGACACATCTGTACCAACAACCTTCTGGAGTGTTCCTTCCAGGAGGGACGAGTCAGCAACATGGAGGTAACACACACACACACACACACACACACACACACACACACACACACACACACACACACACACACACACACACACACACACACACACACACAACACAAACACAAACACGCACACCAAACAGACTGTGAAACTTCTCTGCTCAAGGGCTCTGTGTCCAGACCAGGGTTTGGCGGTTCAACTCCTGTGGCAGTAATGAGATCATTTCTCTGGCCTATAGGCTCTATGCACAGCAGCCATATTGTGAAGACATTCACAGGTGTTGCCAATGATACTAATGAAGGCTCTGTTCCATTCTGGTCAAACAGAGTCAGCAGGGTGCTGATGTTGTTGCATGTTGGCTCACTGGAAACACTCTGTTACACCAGTGGGTCTACAGTTGGGGTCCAGGGACCCTCATGGGCTTCCAAATGGCCCCTTACAGGTGTGTAACTCTGAGGGTGTACAAATGGACCCTTACGGGTCCATTTGGTTCCATTTGTACACTCTCAGAGTTATGGGGGTCGTGGAAACCACTGTGCTAGACTAAATGGAACAGAGCCTTCATTAGTATCATTGGTAACACCTGTGAAGGAAAGTGATAATATGGCTGCTGTGCATAGAGCCTATCGGTCTGTCAATACAACCATTAGCCCCTCCTCCTTCCCCAGGGAAACGCCACTGATTGGCCGATGACAGACTCACTTTGCATGCATAGCCTCGTCCCCGCGTATTCCCCCCGGAAACGATCTTTTTCGACCAATCATAACGCTCCTTTCATTCACGGAGAATGTAAACAGAATTGTGAACCGTCAACGTCATTTCCGCCAAATTCTGGTACTTCCGTTTAGTCACTCAACCGGCTAGGCCTTGCCCAACGTGCTTTGCATGTCACTTTTGTATGTCTCCACTGTGTGTGTGTGTGTGTGTGTGTGTGTGCGTGCAGTGGTGTATATATAAATGTGTATATGTAAATATATTACATTATAAAACTAACATTAACCACTTTAGGCTTATTTATACAGTACCTAGGATATTTGAAAATAGCCGATCTACAAGCTCACAACGTGTCGCATTGCGACGCGCTGTGAGCTCGTAGATATGTTATTTTGCAAACATTTTTGTACTTTTACTTTAGTATATTTTGATGGCAATACTTTTGTACTTTTACTCAACATTTTGAACACAGGCCTTTTACTTGTAACAGAGTATTTCTACGTTGCAGTATTGATACTCAAGTAAAAAAGGAGGAGGCGTGGACGTTTCTGATTTTAAGGGAGGGAAGGAGAGAAACATATTCACTTTCTTGTTGTTTTTGTAATTAATAACATGTTAATACAATAACTGTACAATAACTATATTAATACAGTAACTATAATAACATGTTAATACAATAACTGTACAATGGGGGGGTACGTGAAGTGTATTTTGTGTACTGTATGTGTGTTTACAGATTAGCTCAAAGCCACTTTTGGCCTTTATTGCAGACACCCCCTGAGTATACACACAGGTGCTTCACGCACGCACGCACGCACGCACGCACGCACGCACGCACGCACGCGCGCACAGCCAGACTCTCTCCTGTGGTTGCAGTTGGCTGTGTTGTGGTCCACTTCCTGTGGAGCGATCGCACTTCCTGTCTGTCAGACACCAATTAATTACCCCGGTGACGCTCGTTAAGAAAGGTTGAACCCCGCTGATAGAGGGATGAAAAAAGGAGGGAACAAACCAAGAAAAAAGCAAAAACAGAAGGGATGGAGAGAGAGACGAGGAGGGTGTCTCTTTGTACGTGTGTGTGTGTGTGTGTGTGCATGCATTTGTACGTGTGTGCGTGCACGTTTGCGTGCCTTTGTGTGTGTTTAACTCAGTCACTCCAGGAAGCTCTAAAGAGTGGATCTGTCACCAGCTGTCCATTACACACACACACACACACACACACACACACACACACACACACACACACACACACACACACACACACACGCCAATCACCCATGCCTACATACACATACAGACGAATACACACACACACACACACACATACGTACACACATAAATGCATGCATGCAGACACACACAGATGGACAGACTCTCTCTCTTCAATCAGTCATTACTGGACTAGTTCTCTCTCTCCCTCCCTCTCTCTCTCTCTCTCTCCCTCTCCCTCTCCCTCTCCCTCTCTCCCTCTCCCTCTCTCTCTCTCTCTCTCTCTCTCTCTCTGTCTCTCTGATATGCTTTCACATACCATCAGCCAATTACACACACACACACACACACATGCACACACACAGTCCATGGTGATAGACTTTGATAACGTATCTGTTGGTCCACTCCCATGCACCGTCAGCAATGTATGTACATGAAGTGTGTGTGTGTGTGTGTGTGTGTGTGTGTGTGTGTGTGTGTGTGTGTGTGCGCGCGCACTCGCATGTGTGTTCATGCATGTGTGTCCATGCGTTGAAATGTGATCCAATCAGTTTTACTTTGTTACCATAGCAATGCCTTAAGAGACTAAAGACAACACAGTCTGTCATTAGCTGTTTAGTGATCGACTGACTTTTTTCAAACTGTTTATTAGTAATCAAGGAGACCGATATGCCTTTTAAGTAAAAATCAAATAAAATTGGCAAAATATATAGTAACACAAACAAAATCTCATTTAAATGCATTTAAGACTATGTATTGACTCTTAATAGAAGTGCAAAGAAAGCTACTACATGTCGCAGCATTTCTGCTCATAAACTGAACTGAAATTATAATAAAAAATAAGAAAACAGCTCCCCAAAGGTATTGTTCCTGTAAAAGATGAATACATGAAAATAAATAAATAAATGATAATATAAATATACTTTAAACTGCAGTTTAAAGTGACAAAATGTGGCGTAGACTGAAAAAAAAAATGCCAGAACTTTATTTTTTTGCGTGTGCCCACTGCCAGAGATTTTTCATTGAAAAAAAAAAGTACTCAGGAGCCGAGATACAGAAGTGTTAAGTTTTAAGTTAACAAGGAAGTGGATGGGAGTCTAGATCTTCGAAAAATCTTTGGGTCAAATAAAAAATAAAAAAATGTTTTACGTCAGTGGCAGTATTGGTTAATTACGTCAATTACGTCAGTGGCAGTGGATGAGTTAATGGGTTAAAAGACCTGTTTCTTTCGAGATATTATATTATAAGACCCAACCTACTATTTAATGGACCTAAAATGCCGTTCTAACGGGGTTGATTAGGTCATTTATACTCCATAATGAAACCTACAGTATAGCAGCTTGCAAGAATATATATATATTTTACAATTTTTTATTTTGCGAACATTTATAACTCAAATATTTGCTTCTGGGGGGTCCCTGGAACGACATATTTTGAGATGGGGGGGTCCACGGCCAAATACATATACATTTTGGGGTCCGTGACATGAAAACGTTTGAGAGCCACTGACATAGTACATACGTTTAAAAACAGAAAACTGTGACAAACTGACATTTTGTAGAATTGGCCTCAGGTCTTAATGGGTTAATAGTGAATGTCATGTTGCATTGTGAGCCTGTAGATCTGTTATTTTTGCTACCTTTGTGTGACACTGTATGAATTACTGTAGGGCATTCATTTACAAAAAAACATTCCAAGTTGAAAATATGGAGATAAGAGGCTTCTGCCGTTGATGGAAAAGAATATGACAAGAAGGACAAGAAAGATGTTCTTAATCAGTTGATATGCGTGTAGTGTCGTCCTAAAGAAATGCATCATTTTAACCCATTAAGACCTGAAGCCGATTCTACAAATGTCTTCTAAATTCCAACAGTATTCTGAAAAAAACGTATGTTTAGTGGTTCTCAAACTTTGTCATGTCAAGGACCCCCAAGATGATATGTATTTGGCCGCGGACCCCCATCTCAAAATATGTTGTTCCAGGAACCCCCAGGAGCAAAGATTTGAGTTAAAAATGTTGCTTTAAAACAGTATATATTCAAAGATTTGCACACATTTTCACGATTTTTCAAAAATAGCAGATATACAAGCTCATAGCGCGGCACCGAGTGCCGCGCTATGAGCTTGTATATCTGCTATTTTTGAATAGCCAAAGTGTAAAATAATGCTTTTTTAGCTCAAATCAAAAAGTGACTCAGATGCGTCCCAGGTCTCAATGGGTTAAAGTTATAAGTGTTGATTGGGTCGAAACCATCTGTTTCTAAAGTCAAGTTTGTTTACAGTTTTGATTTCTGCCAGCTGCTGCTGTCTTCTTAATTTAGCCTTTGAAACCCCACATACCTTGGTGATGCGTAGTGAGCTTGTAGATCTTTCTTTTAACATTACATTACATTAAGGTCATTTAGCAGACGCTTTTATCCAAAGTGACTTGTACAATAAGTGCATTCAACATAGGTAGGCAAGGAAACTACTAATCACCACCAGAAGTGTATTCTCTTCTAAAACAAGCAACTAAGAGTATACCTAGCACTAAGGTAAAAGTGCAATATATCAGCTAGCTACTTTCTTAAACAGATGAGACAAATAGGAAAATCAAATGAGGGGAAACACTTAGTTTGGCACAATAGGCTCTATGCACAGCAGCCATATTGGAGAGAAATTGGGGCTCTTCCTTACTTCCTTCACAGGTGTTACCAATGATACTAATGAAGGCTCTGTTCCATTCTGGTCAAACAGAGTCAGGGTGCTGATATTGTGCATGTTGGCTCACTGGAAACACTCTGCTACACCAGTGGGTCTAAAACTGGGGTCCAGGGACCCTCATGGTTCCTTGAGGGGGTTCCAAATGTCCCCTTACAGGTGTGTAACGGGTCCATTTGGTTCCATTGGTACACTCTCAGAGTTATGGGGGTCGTGGAAATTAAAAGGTGGGGGAACTACACTGTGCTACACTAAATGGAACAGAGCCTTCATTAGTATCATTGGTAACACCTGTGAAGGAAGTGATAATATGGCTGCTGTGCATAGAGCCTATGGAGAGCAATACATGCGCCTTACAAAGTTTTCAAAAAGGGAGGTGATACAACTACCAATCAAATTCTGATGGATGGTCTCAGAACTCCTGTACCCCTAGATGTTCCTGAATCTCCCAACTAGTTCAGAAAGCCTGTCCGAAATGACAGTTGTTTTTTTTCCGACGGCGGAATGATAACGTGTAATTCGAAACACAGCTCAGCCAATCACAAACAACAACCATCCATTTATAGGATACACATTATAGTCCTCTGTGACATTTTAAACTCTGAGAGTGTTACTCTGTCAGAGTTAAATCAGTATGAACATATTTAACAGTGTAGTCATAACCTCTGACCTTTTAAAACAAACTAAGTAAAAACGGTTGAACATTTATCTACTGCTGCATGTGTGTTTTTATGTTTCATACAGTAGGAGCGCATATGTTCTGTGAGCGCGCGCGTGTGAGAGAGTATGTTGCAGTGGTGGAAAGTCACTAAGTACATTTACTCCAGTACTGTACTTAAGTACAATTTTGAGGTATTTTTTACTTTACTGGAGTATTTCCAATTTTCAGTACTTTTACTTCTACTCCACTACATCTGAGAGGCAAATATTGTACTTTTACTCCGCTACAATTATTTGAAAACGTTAGTTACTAGTTACTTTCCAGATGTACATTATTGCATTATAAAGCATACAATAACCACTTTAGCCCTGTTTTTTTAGGCCATTTGAAAATAGCCGATCTACGAGCTCACAGCTTGTAGATCTGCTATTTTCAAAAAATGTGGTACTTTTACTTTTGGTACTTTAAGTATATTTTTCAAACCAATACTTTTGTACTTTTACTCAAGGACATTTATAATTCCTGACATTTACTTTAGAGTACTTCTACATTGCAGTATTGATAATTTTACTTAAGTAAAACATTTAAGTACTTTATCCACCACTGCGTGCACACTCACGTGTGCGTATGTTGTGTGTGTGTGTGTGTGTGTGTGTGTGTGTGTGTGTGTGTGTGTGTGTGTGTGTGTGTGTGTGTTATCTCTAAGGTTAATTGAGACTCTCTCACCAGTCTATTAGCTGCCAAGGCTAAGCTAATGGACCTATCAACACTGTGTGTGTGACGTGCGCGCGTGTGTGTGTGCGCGCGCGTGTGACCGTGTGTGTGTGTGTGAGAGAGAGAGAGGAGAGAGAGTGGTCCTATTAAATTACTGTTATTGTGCTGCAGTGCAGCAGCTGTGGGAGTCAGAAGTTTAAAGTTATTAATTGTAACCCGGTCTGTCCTGGAGGCTCGCTAACGCCTACCACTCTCATTAGCAAAACATGTCTCTCTGTTCGGAGCCTTCGACACCAGAGCCAGTGCAATGTGGCAGGACCACGCAGGCTGGAGTTTGTGCCTGTGTTAGCTTTTATTTATTCAACCCATTAAGACCGGGAAAGCATCTGCGTCATTTTAGATTTCTTTGGATTTTCGTTTTTTAGGTGCCTGACGCAGTGCCCCGGTGGGTCATAGACCAATTATTTGTTTACAAACATCGCGACTGGACGCACAGGTGACTGTGCCATGTAATCAATTCCCAACAGATCCCCAAACCTGTTGTTTTGGGGTGCGCTGGTTTCAGTTCATTCAACCCCCTC
>NC_139947.1:6679516-6697016 GCF_963454915.1 Gymnoscopelus microlampas | reverse complement strand
CTTATTTTGCCCTCTTTACCAGTGGGGCAAGCAGAACACTAGTATAGGCTGGGCTTAGGCAGGAGCGGGCGGGCACGCATTTGTCCCTGACGTGCGCGCGCGCGCGAACATTTGCGGTTATTGGGCGGATTTTGGGCGTTTTTGTGTTACTTTATTTCGGTTTTAGGGTTAGGTTGGGGTTATGTTATTTAATTCTTATTTTTGCCTGATTTTACCGATTTTTTTATCAAAAAATGAATTATAAAAAAATAAAAAATAAAACATTCCCCCAATTTTCTTTCTATATGGGGGGCGCCCCTGCTCTCTACACTAAATATCTTTGCCAGAAATGGCAGATCTACAAGCTTGTGTATTGGACTATTTCCCACTGAACGTTTGCCACAGAATATGGATGCATGGATTCGAGTGAGATTTTATTTTTGCTTTGATCCATATGGAATGCCAGGTTGTTAATCACTTAACCCTTTCAGACCGGGAAAGAGTCTGTGTCATTTTTAGCGGCGCTAGCCGCTCTATACCTGACTTTGTCCGTGTGCGTCAACGTTCTGATTGGTCAGGTGCGTCGGCAAAGTGTGATTGGTCAAGCTTCACGTGACACATGGCTATAAACACATTATAAACACATATCGATGACAAAATGTATCAAAGGCGCCGCTACCTTCACACAGGGTGTGATTTTTTAGGTTTTTTTGGGCTACAAGCTCTACAAGCTCATAGCGCGGCACCGAGTGCCGCGCTATGAGCTTGTAGATCTGCTATTTTTGAAAAATCGTGAAAATTTGAGCAAATCTTTGAATATGTATATTTTTCAAAGCAAACATTTTTTTTAAATGATGTTGCTATAATCTGTGGTTCTCAAACTTTTTCATGTCAAGGACCCCCAAAATGTTATGAATTTTGGCCGCGGACACCCATCTCAAAATATTTTGTTCCAGGGACCCCCCCAGAAGTTGTAATAGAGTTTAAAATGTTTCACTATTTAAAAAAAAAAGAAGCAGATCTACAAGCTCATAGCGCGATAATTGGTGAGCTTGTATATGTGCTAGCTCACCATAGCCCAAGAAATGACACGGATGCGTTCTATGTCTGAAAGGGTCAAACTCTCAATAGCGAGTATGCCCATGCGTCGCTTTTCCACCGGTTTGGAGTTTGGAAGAGCGCGTTGGAAATCACTCAACGGTCCTTGCATACCTGTTTCTAAATGTCACATGATGCAGGAGGCAGCGGGACGCTGCGTTATTGAGCGCTTCCAAACTCTGACACTTGGAAAAATAATCACCTGCACGGAATAGGCTTTAGGCACAGCAGCCATATTGTGAAGACATTCACAGGTGTTACCAATGATACTAATGAAGGCTCTGTTCCATTCTGGTCAGACGGAGTCAGGGTGCTGATATTGTGCATGTTGGCTGACTGGAAACACTCCCAAATGGCCCTTTACGGGTGTGTAACTCTGAGAGTGTACAAATGGAACCAAATGGACCCGTAAGGGTCCATTTGGTTCCATTTGTACACGCTTACACCCATGTACACCCATGTACACCCGCTGTACACCCATTTGTACACGCTCAGAGTTATGGGGGTCGTGTAAAACTGAAATTCAAAACTCAGAGAACTACTGCGCTACACTAAATGGAACAGAGCCTTCATTAGTATCACTGGTAACACCTGTGAAGGAAGCGATAATATGGCTGCTGTGCATAGAGCCTATTTATTGACAGAAAGTATCTCATAACATGTCTCTACGGTGGATTTTTAAGAAACACAAACTTTACAGATAGAAAGAGGATAATTCAAGCTTTCCATACAGCTGCCATGTTGGTGAGTTTAACGTCGTTTGATTCAATCAGAAAGGACTTTTATGTTTGGCTGTATGGGCTGCCAAGGCCAGAAAGTTGTTTTTTTTTGGCACTCAGTAGGCGTTCCCGCAAAACATCCGGGTACGATGTTGTCACGCGCATGCATAGTGGTTCTCAAAGTGGGGTCCGGGGACCCCCCCCAGGGGTCCTTGCGGGGGTCAAACGATTGATAGTTAGTTAACAAAATGGACCCTTATGTGTCTGTAACGCTCTCCACCAAAAATAGCCGATCTAAAAGCTCGCAACGCGTCGCGACTGGGGTTCAAGTGGTTAGTTACCTTATTAACAGTTCTCAGCTGAGCAGGTGACATAATATATTAAAACCCATTGATACCTGGAACGCATCTGTGTCACTTTAGATGTCTTTGGCTATTCAAAAATAGCAGATATACAAGCTCATAGCGCGGCACCGAGTGCCGCGCTATGAGCTTGTATATCTGCTATTTTTGAAAAATCTTGAATTTTTTTTTTTAGATTTTTTTCAAAAAACTGTTAGGATTTAGAAAACATTTTTAAGAATCGCCTCAGGTCTTAAAGGGTTAATATTTGAATGTGTTTAGTAGATGAAGATAAATGACTGATCCTCATGGCCAGTAACAGTACATATAGATGTCTGGAGAATAGCCAATTTACCAGTCATGCGTTGTCAGCTTGTAGATCGGCTTTTACAGTGACACCGTTGAATGGTGAAGTACAAATTGAGCTTAAGAATTATATAAATCACATTTAAATGCACGCACACATGCACGCACGCGCGCGCACACACACACACACGCCCTACAGCCAAAGTCAGTGTGTTTCTTTCTGCAGTTTGATTTGTATTGCAGACATCAGCGCTATGCTACCATAGCAACGCATAAATCTCTCACACACACACATACATGCGCATTGAGTCACAGCCATGCACGCGCGCGCGCACGCACACACACACACAGCAAACACTGACCTTATAAATGCAGCTCTAGATTTATCAGCAGCTAGAAAGAGTAGACGTGTGTGTGTGTGTGTGTGTGTGTGTGTGTGTGTGTGTGTGTGTGTGTGTGTGTGTGTGTGTGTGTGTGTGTGTGTGTGTGTGTGTGTGTGTGTGTGTGTGTGTGTGTGTGTGTGTGTGTGTGTGTGTGTGTGTGTGTGTGCGTGCGGGCGCGGGTTTGCAGAGCTGTAACAGTTTTTATGCCTTTTCTGCAGTTTTTATTTGGCCAGTGTTCTAAACATCACTCACTCACTCTCTCTCACACACACACACACACACACACACACACAGACGCACGCACGCACGCACTGGAATTGAATAAAACTGATACAGGAGCCCCCTGGTGGCTGAGGCACAAATAACAAGTGATAAACTACAGAAGCTACACATGACCTCCTGACCTCCCTCTCTCTCTCTCTGGTTTCCTCCGCCGTCAGTGTGTGAAGATGGGTTGAAAATGGGTGAAGTGGTCCTTTAAGCTTCACTTCCACTCCATTGCACACGTTTTGAGCTGGTAGAAAGGCTATTTTTGTCATGTGACACCGTCCTAAGACTAAGGTGTAAAAACATGCTAGGAATTTGACAAGGCTCTCTCTCTCTCTCTCTCTCTCCCTCTCTCTCTCTCTCTCTCTCTCTCTCATTGTGTCAAAGTCCTTTTCATCCTTAAAGGAATAGTTCATCTAAGAAATGACTTTTATTTCTATCGTTTACTTACGCCCCGTTATGTCTCCAATGCGCTGGTGTCATAGTTTGAACCGGAAATGAATTTAAAAAAATCTTAAACATAACACGTTGCTTTGAACCAAGCTGTAAATACGGCTTGGTAAAAGACAGACATGAGTGGTGTTTTGGAGTTCATAAACATTTTTTTTTACAATAATTATATGTGGAACCCAGTGTTGATTTCGTCGACTAAAACTATGACAAAAAATGCTCGTCGATTACCTTTTTTCACTGATAAAAACTAAATAAAAACTAAGCTACGATGACTAAAACTAAGACTAAATATATTGACATTTTTTACAAAAAAATAGACTGTAATGTCAGTGAGGAACTAGTGGAGAAGAGATCCAGTAGAACTAAAAGACAAGTCATTTTAAATTTGGTTGCGCTCGGGTGTTGTGAAAATAGCAGATCTACAAGCTCAGTTGTGAGCTTGTAGATCTGCTATTTTCAGCATGCAACCAAGTGTAAAATGAGCCATTACGACGCCATCAAGGCACCGCCAAAAAACATTTTAGTCGACTAAATCAACTGTAGATTTAGTTGACTATCTTATGATATTTAGTCGACTAAAACTAGACTAACAGTAAAAAAAAATTCAGATGACTAAAATATGACTAAAACTAATTGGAATTGTATTCAAAAGACTATGACTAAAACCGAATACAAATGTGCTGTCAAAATCAACACTGAGTCAAACTAAACGTAATGCCTCAACTCCTACAAGTCCAAGTGCTTGTCAGGGTGGGGGGTCCCCTGTTCAAATATGATTATGTTGGGGGGTCGCGGCCTGAAAAGGTTGAGAACCACTGGAGTTAACGATATAAATGAAGTAATTTCTTGGGTGAACTGTTCCCTTTTAAGCCTGATTAGCCTACACCCTCCACAAGCTCACAACGCGTCGCGTCAGCACTGTGTAATCTCCATCCCCGGCCTTTCCTCCTGGCGGAGATAAAGGTACAGATGGCTAATATATATTATATAACCCTGTTTCAGCAGAAATAATGTACCTACTTACCTCAGCACCCCACACACACACACACACACACACACACACACACAGTAATTAATGAAGCTGGTATTAAAGAACATAAATGGTGTTTTCTGCAGACCCGCAAGAAATAAAACATTACTCATATAATTGTGCGTGTGTGCGTGTGTGTGTGTGTGTGTGTGTGTGTGTGTGTGTGTGTGTGTGTGTGCACGCGCGCGCGTGTGTGTATGCAAATGCATCTGTCGGTTGGTGTGCGTGTGTGCGTGTGTATTTTGCTGAAGCAGGTCTTATGTTCGGTAACTTAATGAAATGAACAAACTGGAACTCATTAAGACTTATTGATTTTCAATCAGTCATTACTGGACTAGCTCTCTCTCTCTCTCTCTCTCGCTCTCGCTCTCGCTCTCGCTCTCTCTCTCTCTCTCTCTCTCTCTCTCTCTCTCTCTCTCTCTCTCTCTCTCTCTCTCTCTCTCTCCTGATATGCTTACACATACCGTCAGCCAATTACACGCGCGCACACACACACACACACACACACACACACACAGTTATGAATATGTCTAGCTAATGGAGGCAGAATGAGCGTTCTCCTGTTTGGAAGATTACTCTATTTGCTCCGCCCTGTTGTTTGTTGACAAAGGTTCATTGCCGTGTGCTCTGGTCTTGTACTGTGGTAAGTGGCAGTACAGCAGTGTACTGTGTAAGTGGCAGTACAGCAGTGTACTGTGGAAGTGGCAGTACAGCAGTGTACTGTGGTAAGTGGCAGTACAGCAGTGTACTGTGTAAGTGGCAGTACAGCAGTGTACTGTGTAAGTGGCAGTACAGCAGTGTACTGTGGTAAGTGGCAGTACAGCAGTGTACTCTGTAAGTGGCAGTACAGCAGTGTACTCTGTAAGTGGCAGTACAGCAGTGTACTGTGTAAGTGGCAGTACAGCAGTGTACTGTGGTAAGTGGCAGTACAGCAGTGTACTCTGTAAGTGGCAGTACAGCAGTGTACTGTGTAAGTGGCAGTACAGCAGTGTACTGTGTAAGTGGCAGTACAGCAGTGTACTGTGTAAGTGGCAGTACAGCAGTGTACTGTGGTAAGTGGCAGTACAGCAGTGTACTGTGTAAGTGGCAGTACAGCAGTGTACTGTGTAAGTGGCAGTACAGCAGTGTACTGTGTAAGTGGCAGTACAGCAGTGTACTGTGTAAGTGGCAGTACAGCAGTGTACTGTGTAAGTGGCAGTACAGCAGTGTACTGTGGTAAGTGGCAGTACAGCAGTGTACTGTGGTAAGTGGCAGTACAGCAGTGTACTGTGGTAAGTGGCAGTACAGCAGTGTACTGTGGTAAGTGGCAGTACAGCAGTGTACTGTGGTAAGTGGCAGTACAGCAGTGTACTCTGTAAGTGGCAGTACAGCAGTGTACTCTGTAAGTGGCAGTACAGCAGTGTACTCTGTAAGTGGCAGTACAGCAGTGTACTGTGTAAGTGTAAGTGAACTACAGTAGTGTGTTGTAATTATGAACAGAGCAGTGGTGGAATAAAGTATACTCACATGTTTACTTAAGTAAAAGTATCGATACTGCAATGTAGAAGTACTCTGTTACAAGTAAAAGTCGGGAATTCAAAATTGACTTGAGTAAAAGTGTTGGCATAAAAATGTACTTAAAGTACCAGAAGGAAAAGTACTCATTAAGCAGAATGTCGTATTTCAAGTTTAAATATGTATACAAATCTTTTGAAAATAGCAGATCTACAAGCTCACAACGCGTCGCCATGCGACGCGTTGTGAGCTTGTAGATCTGCTATTTTTAAATAGACTTGTCTTAGTTCTACTGGATCTCTTCTCCACTAGTCCCTCACTAACGTTTTAGTCTAGTTTTTATTTGTTGACAAAATTGTCAATATATTTAGTCTTAGTTTTAGTTTTCGTCAGTGAAAAAAGGTAGTCGACGAACACTTTCCATCATAGTTTTAGTCGACGAAATCAACACTGCACCTCAGTCACACAGATACGGGAATTAAAGCCAGTTGGGCTGTCTCACTTGCTCTTCTATTGTCTCTCTTGGGATAAACCAGCAAAACATTGATTTGTTCTTGGTGTTGACAATGTTTTAGCTGGTTTATCCCATCAGGGCTAGGGTTAGGGGGTTAGCATTAGCAGTGTACTGTGACACAGGGAATAATGCAGCCGGCATTTCTGAAAATGGAACATGAACTCTACGCAGTGGTGTAAAGTAACTAAGTACATTTACTCAAGTACTGTACTTAAGTACGATTTGGAGGTATTTTTACTTTACTTGAGTATTTCCAATTTTCAGTACTTTTACTTCTACTCCACTACATCTCAGAGGAAAATATTGTACTTTTACTCCACTACAATTATTTGAAAACTTTAGTTACTAGTTACTTTGCAGGTATAAATGATTACATCATAAAACATACATTAACCACGTTAGCTCTATTTTATACCTCGGCTATTTGAAAATAGCCGATCTACAAGCTCACAACGCGTCGCGATGCGACGCGTTGTGAGCTTGTAGATCGGCTATTTTCAAACATTTTAGTACTTTTACTTTTGGTACTTTAAGTACATTTTGATACCAATACTTTTGTACTTTTACTCAAGTAAATTTTGAATTCCAGACTTTTACTTGTAACAAAGTACTTCTACATTGCAGTATTGATACTTTTACTTAAGTAAAACATTTGAGTACTTTTTCCACCACTGACTCTATGTCACGGATTAGAATAAATCAAAATAATTTATTTCAATATTTCAACATGTCTCTCTAATGCAGCGGCTTTCACACAGCGTTTCCTTTCATACTGTATGTATGCTGCAACACAGCTGTTCCAATAACCACAATGAAGCATGACTTCCAATGTTTTTTTTCTTTTTTTTCTCCTTTGTGCAACAGCTTGACAATGTATCAAAGAGTTGTATTGATTTACATGTTGGTGTGTTGTGGTTATTGGCAGGGGTGTAAAGACGCTATAAGTACATGTACTCAAGTACTGTACTTAAGTACTGTTGTTAAGTGTTTTTACTTTAGTGGAGTATTTCCAGTTTTCAGTGCTTTTACTTCTACTCGATGACTTCTCAAAGTCAAATATTGTACTTTTACTCCACTACAATTATTTGAACACTTTAGTCACAAGTTACTTTGTAGATTTTGATTATTATTACAAAACATACGTTAACCACTTAGTATATACATTTTGGCCATTTGAGCAGATCTACAAGCTCACAATGCGTCGCAATGTGAGCTTGTAGATCTGCTATTTTCAAAAGAGTTTTATACATTCGAAAACTTGTGAAATGGAACATTCTGCATAATGAGTGCTTTCTACTGTTGGCACTTTTAAGTACATTTTGATACCAATACTTTAATCATTTTACTCAAGTGAATTTTCAATTACGGACTTTTACTTGTAACAGAGTATTTCTACATTGTAGTATTGATACTTTTACTTGTGTAAAGAATGCGAGTACTTTTACCCCCACTGCTTTTATGCAACATCTTGACAATGTATCAAAGAGTTGTAGTTTTGCTGATTTGATTTACGTTGGTGTGTGTTGTGGTTATTGGCCCCTGGCTCAGAATGCCTCTTGGCCAATCACAATGCACGGTTAGAAGTACAGTAGCTGTTTTATGAGAAGGGACGGGTGTGTGTGTGTGTGTGTGTGTGTGTGTGTGTGTGTGTGTGTGTGTGTGTGTGTGTGTGTGTGTGTGTGTGTGTGTGTGTGTGTGTGTGTGTGTGTGTGTGCGCGCGCATGCGTTTTATCGACATTAGGTGAATCTTATTTTACCAAAAGCGTCTCGTTTTACACAATGACCACAAACACACATATATTTGAGACCGTAAATGGAGATCATGAAGTCATGGTAATGTAATAACAATATCCTTCTCTCTCTGTTTGTGTGTGCGTGTGTGTGTGTGTGTGTGTGTGTGTGTGTGTGTGTGTGTGTGTGTGTGCGCAGTACTGGTACGAAGGCGATGAGACGGGGGACCTGCCTGTGGACTTCTCCATCGTGTGGGACGGTGACTTCCTCATAGACAAACCTTCGTCCATGAAAGGTGACACTTCACTGTCTGGGTCATGTGACACTGTGCTGTTGTTCACAGTTTTCTGAAAAAATGCATTTTGTAGCTATACAGCCCTATATACATTTCGGCCATTTAAAAATGTCCGATCTACAAGCTCACAATGCGTCGCGATCAGCTATTTTCAAAAGATTTCTATACAATTTATACATTTGAAAACTTGTGAAATGGGACATTTTGCATAATGAGTACTTTATACTGTTGGTACTTTAAGTACATTTTGATACCAATACTTTTGTACTTTTACTCAAGTCAATTTTGAATTCTGGACTTTTACTTGTAACAGAGCATTTCTGCATTGCAGTATTGATACTTTTACTTAAGTAAAACATTTGAGTACTTTTCCGACCACTCTACAACGTATGGGGTCTGAAATCGGACACCTCCTTTTTTCTCCCCTCTACACCAAATGTCTTTGCCGAAAATAGGTGACCTACAAGTTTTGTGAGGTGTGGTGAGCTTGTAGATCACCTATTTTCACCCAATGTTCACAATGTTCTTTCGTGAGCGTTTGCCTAATTAGGCTCAGAAGAGGGACATTGAGTCCCTATTCAATCGAGCGGACGGAAAGTGTGCCATCTTATAAAGGGCATTAGTGAGGACCAATTATATGATGATAAGGTTGAAAATGGGTGAAGTGGTCCTTTAACTCATAATACCATTCATTTAAAATGAATAGCGCATTAATTCATTCTGCTCCCGCTGGCCATGATGTTAAATGGTGTGTGTGTGTGTGTGTGTGTGTGTGTGCGTGTGTGCGTGTGCGCGTGTGCGCGTTGCAGCCCTGCTATACAAGTGCGAGGCTCAGCGCTCCAGCTGCGGCCAGTGCCTCAAGGCTCCGCCCACCTTCGACTGTGGTTGGTGCACGGAAACCAGGAAGTGCCTGCTGCGCACGCACTGCCCCGCCCCCGAGCAGAACTGGATGCACCACGGACGCCACAACCTGCGCTGCAGCCACCCCAAGATCAGCAAGGTATAACCCCCGCAACCCTTTTCTGAACCCGCAACCTTTTTAACCCTTAACCCATTGAGACCTGAAGCCGATTCTACATGTCTCTTAAATCTCAACAGTGTTCTGAAAAACGTATGTTTCTATATCAGTGGTGCTCAATCTTTTTCATGTCAAGGACCCCCAAAATGATATGAATTTGGCCGCGGACCCCCATCAAAATATTTTGTTCCAGGGACCCCCAGAAGCAAAGATTTGAGTTAAAAATGTTTGCTTTAAAAATATATATATTCAAAGATTTGCACACATTTTCACGATTTTTCAAAAATAGCAGATCTACAAGCTCGTAGCGCGGCACTCGGTGCCGCGCTATGAGCTTGTATATCTGCTATTTTTGAATAGCCAAAAGTGTAAAATAAAGCTTTTTAGCTCAAATCTAAAAATGACACAGTTCCAGGTCTTAATGGGTTAAAGGCCGGGAAGGGAACGCATCTGTGTCATTTTAAGATTTCTTTGGCTATTCAAAAATAGCAGATATACAAGCTCATAGCGCGGCACCGAGTGCCGCGCTATGAGCTTGTATATCTGCACATTTTTAGAAAAATCCTGAAAATTTGTGCAAATCTTTGATATACATTTTTAACTCGAATCTTTGCTTCTGGGGGTCCCTGGAACAAAATATTTTTAGATGGGAGGGGGTCCGCGGTCAAATACGTATTATTTTGGGGCTCAATTGACAAGTTTGAAAACCATTGATAAAATATAGCAACATAAGTTAAAAAAAAAAAAAAAAAAAAAAAAACTTTCGGAAAAAAGTACTTTAGGATTTAGAAGACATTTGTAAAATCCCCAGAAGCAAAGATTTGAGTTAAAAACTTTCGCTTTAAAAAAGTATATATATATATTCAAACTAAATATTTGCACACATTTTCACGATTTTTCAAAAAAAATAGCAGATCTACAAGCTCATAGCGCGGCACTCGGTGCCGCGCTATGAGCTTGTATATCTGCTATATTTTTGAATAGCCAAAGAAATCTTAAAATGACACAGATGCGTTCCCGGTCTTAAAGGGTTAAATGTTTGAAAATAGCAGATCTACAAGCTCACAACACGTTGTGAGCTTGTAGATGGGGCTATTTTCAAAAATAGCCTAGGAATGAGATAAGGCTAAAGTGGTTAATGTATGTTTTGTATGTTGCCCTGACCGTGTGTGTGTGTGTGTGTGTGTGTGTGTTTGTGTGTAGATCCGTCCGCTGACCGGTCCAAGGGAAGGGGGCACCAGGGTGACCATAGAGGGGGAGAACCTGGGGCTGCAGGTCCGAGAGATCGCTCACGTCCAGGTGGCTGGAGTCAGATGCAACCCTGTGCCCTCACAGTACATCAGCGCTGAGAAGTAAGTGTGTGTGTGTGTGTGTGTGTGTGTGTGTGTGTGTGTGTGTGTGTGTGTGTGTGTTAAATATAGTATACTAGACCATACCCGGTCGACGCATCCGTGGGGGGATATGCGCACATGATCTGGCAACCCAGGAGGCGACATTGTTTGACACATAAACGCTAATAAGAAGCTGAGATTTGATGAAATTGAAAAACGGGCTTCACAGTTGCGTTCAGATGGTAATGGTCAATGGCTGTGTGCAAAATCAGAGCAATTGGTCCAGCCAGTGAGGAGAACCGGGTAGCTTCACTCACGCACCACTACAGAGGTTACTAGAATTATAGTAGGATATACACCAGGGGTCTTCAACAGGGCGTCCGGGACCCCTAGGGGGTCCTCAGAGTTACTACAGGGGGGGCTGCCAAATCTTTGTGTGATATGATATTTTTTACATTAACCACTAGCATCCCTAGACTAGTGCTCATAGCGCGGCACCGAGTGCCGCGCTATGAGCTTGTAGATCTGCTATTTTTGAAAAATCTTGGGGAAAAAAACGTTTCGATTTTTTTTCCAAAAACTGTTATGATTTCGATTTTTTTTTAAAGAATCGCCTCAGGTCTTAACGGGTTAGTTTGTATTTAGTTTTCATTTATTTTTCGTCAGTGAAAAAAAGGTAGTCGACGATCATTCTTTTGTCGTAGTTCTTTTGTCGACGAAATCAACACTGCTGGGGAACCCATTTGGTTCTGCTGTCGGCAGAATCTGCCTCGAGAGATCGGTAGAGGCTCAGTTATAAAAGTCTTTCTTTCTCTGTCTGTCTGTCTGTCTGTCTGTCTGTCTTTCAGGATAGTGTGTGACATGTCCGAGGCTCTGCTCCCCCACTCGCCAGGAGGTCCAGTAGAGCTCTGTATCGGAGTCTGCAGCTCAGAGTACAGAACTCTGTCTCAGCAAACATACTCCTTTGTGGTGAGTACCTCTGTGTGTGCGCGCGTGTGTGTGTGTGTGTGTGTGCGCGTGGGCGCCGATTTATGATTTTGCCCGGCGGGCGGCCGTTCACCGCTCAGACTTTGAAGATTACAGAGAGCGAGAGAGTTTGAATGACAGAAATCCGTTCAGAATTAGCCTACGTGCGGTATATATATAAGCCCCGGGTGTCATCGTGAATCCTGCGCAGTGCAGCACGTTACAAAAGCATTTTTAACCACCCTATACCGGCTACATTCCCTAGTGGGTGCTCGCTGTCTCCCGTGGGTGCTTGAGCTCCCGGTAAGCAACCATGGGATCGGCGGCGCCTGTGCGTGCGACTTAACCCATTGAGACCTGAAGCCGATTCTACATGTCTCCTAAATCCCAACAGTTTTCTGAAAAACGTATGTTTCTATATCAGTGGTGCTCAATCTTTTTCATGTCAAGGACCCCCAAAATTGTATGTATTTGGCCGCGGACCCCCATCAAAATATTTTGTTCCAGGGACCCCCAGAAGCAAAGATTTGAGTTAAAAATGTTCGCTTTAAAAATATATATATTCAAAGATTTGCACACATTTTCACGAATTTTCAAAAATACCAGATCTACAAGCTCGTAGCGCGGCACTCGGTGCCGCGCTACGAGCTTGTAGATCTGCTATTTTTGAATAGCCCAAAGTGTAAAATAATGCTTTTTAGCTTAAATCTAAAAATGACACAGTTCCAGGTCTTAATGGGTTAATTAAGTTTGTCTTTAGCACTATTTATACGTCAGCGGTTCTGAAACTTTTTCATGTCAAGGACCACCCAAAATGATATTTGGCTGCGGACCCCCATCGCAAAATATTTTTTTTACCCAGGGACCCCCAGAAGCAAAGATTTGAGTTACAAATGTTTGCTTTAAAATGTTTTATATTCAAATATTTGCACACGTTTTCCGGATTTTTTCAAAAATAGCAGATCTACAAGCTCATGGCGCGGCACCCATAGCCAAACAATAAAACACGGTTAAAGTGCTTGATCTTATAATTGAATTGCCGTAGTTCATTGTAATTGCAATTCTCTCTTCTCTCTTATCTATCTCTCTCTCTCTGTCTGTTTATCTCCATCCTACTCTCTTGTCCACCCTTCTATCTGTCTGTTTATCCACCCATCCCTCCATGGTTGTGGCTGGGTGTGTGTAGAGCCCTACTCTGAGTGGAGTTCTCCCAGAAAGGGGTCCCGTCTCTGGGGGAACCAGGCTGACCGTGTCGGGGAAGCACCTGGACGCTGGCAGCTCGGTCACCATCTACATCCACAAGGAAGAGTGTCTCTTTGTCAAGTAAGTACACAGACGTGCGTGCGTGTGCATGTGTGTGTGTGTGTGTGTGTGTGTGTGTGTGTGTGTGTGTGTGTGTGTGTGTGTGTGTGTTTGTGTTAGGGCTGTGAATCCGTTTACGTGTTCCTTCACAGAAACAAACACGTTTGTTTCTGTGAAAAAACTTTTTTGAAAACGGCAAAACAAAGGGTATTTGTTAATTATAGTATATCATATCATTAAATATAAAATAAAATAAATCACATAAAAATATGTTTAATGGTCATGATTCACCAGGATCCTGGATGGCTTGATTCTAGGCTTGAATTAATTGATCTAAATATTTTTGGAAAAGTCAATGGGAAAAATGCATTGAGTATTTTGCAGTGGAACCCGGAAGTGGCCGCAACTGCGATGCCCTATTGGCACTGGGTGAAAATATATGGGTTACAAAATCGTGGGAGAAAAATGTAAAGGAAGCAATAATCGAATTGTTAAAATAAAGTGTTTCCGACATTCTAATCTCCTTCCTTCTCCTCTACCCACCTCTTCTCTCAGACGGACGTTTCGGGAGATTGTGTGTGTAACTCCCGCCTCCCAGTCCAGCTCTGGTCCCGCCCCCATCCGTCTGATGATTGACAGGGCCGAGGTGACGAGCTCTGAAATCCGATATGTTTACACAGACGACCCGACCATCGTCAACATAGAACCCAACTGGACTATACTCAAGTAAGACACACACACAGACGCATAAACACACACATGCACACACACGGACTTGCATGCATACACACGCACGCACGCACACACGCACGCACAGAGACACATTTTTTTACATAAATCTTCTCTTCTGAGGGTCCCTGGGACAAAGTCTGCGGCCAAATATGTATCAATAGGCTCTATTCACAGCAGCCATATTGTGAAGACATTCACAGGTGTTGCCAATGATACTAATGAAGGCTCTGTTCCATTCTTGGTCAAACAGAGTCAGGGTGCTGATATTGTGCATGTTGGCTCACTGGAAACACTCTGTTACACCAGTGGGTCTACATTTGGGGTCCAGGGACCCTCATGGGCTTCCAAATGGCCCCTTACAGGTCTGTAACTCTGAGAGTGTACAAAGTTTGTACACTCTCAGAGTTATGGGGTGGTCGTGGAAACCACTGTGCTAGACTAAATGGAACAGAGCCTTCATTAGTATCATTGGTAACACCTGTGAAGGAAGTGATAATATGGCTGCTGTGCATAGAGCCTATTTGGGGGTCCTTGGCATCGCAAGATTACTACTGGTTAAATTCAAACGTGTGTGTGTGTGTGTGTGTGTGTGTGTGTGCGTGTGTGTGCGCAGTGGCAGTACTATTATCACAGTAACAGGGACCAACCTGTTGACCATCCAAGAGCCCAAAGTCAGAGCCAAGTATGGAGGAGTAGAGACAACTAATGTAAGTATATAAACCTGTACTAGAGATGCGCGGATCGCGGCTTTAGCCGTGGTTGCCGCAGTTAACCGCAGTTTGGGTGTATTTGGGTCAATCAAATATAATAATGAATTAATATTGGATAAACCGCGGGTGAAAAAAGTGGGAATTAAATTAATGATATCAATCTACAGGCCTATTATAGCTTTTAAAAAGCAAGAAATCTCGCCGTGCGTGCGTTTGTTGTATTTTAATAATACGTCATTTTACATCAGGCACAAATTAGCCGCCTACTGCACGTTGACCGGCAAGGGGTCTTTGTACCGGCTGCAGCCAGTGTTGCCATATTTTGCGAGAGAAATAAGCAACAAGGTCTATGAAAACAAGCCCAAAACAAGCGCCAAATTACCCCAAAAGTCGCGTATAAAACGCAGACATGGCAACAAAGCAAGTTGAAAGCGAAAGTAAAATAAATGAAGCTTCAAGCTCCGTCTTGTTGTTACCATAGAGATGGATTGTATACAGTCACTACATCGCGACAGACAGTGGTGAGTAACATTGTTGAAAACTAACGTCAGGAAAATAATAATAATTTGACGCGGTTGGTGCGGATCTAGAAATAGGATGGTATAATTAACGCGGTTGGATGGAGGGTGGATAATGAACATGTATATGCGGATTCGGGGTGACGATAAACCCTATCCGCGCATCTCTACCCTGTACCCTAGCATCCTGTACTGTAAAAACTGTAACATTATAGAATTCCTTTAATATATATTTAATTTCCCATCTTTCTCCCCATCTCTGTCTCTCTCTCTCTCTCTCTCTCTCTCTCTCTCTCTCTCTCTCTCTAGGTGTGTAACGTAGTGAATGACAGTGTGATGACCTGTTTAGCTCCTGGTTTAGTCTACAATAAACCCAACCCACCAGAGGGGGCGCTACACCCGGACGAGTTTGGCTTTATCCTGGACCAGGTGACGCGCGCACACGCACACGCACACACACGCACGTCGTCGTATAGGTTAATGATGTTATTTATGTAAATGTGATTTATGATAATGTCATTCATGTTGACGTTGTTGTTGTTTTGTCTTCAGGTTTCTTCTCTGTTGATCCTGAACTCCACCCCCTTCACGCACTACCCCAACCCGACCTTTGACCCCTGGGGGAACACCGGCATCATGGAGGTCAAACCGGGATCGCCCATCATCCTCAAGGTCAGGACGCCACTAAAGCGCGCGCGTGTGTGTGTGTGTGTGTGTGTGTGTGTGTGTGTGTGTTTGTGTGAGACAAAAGAAAAGAGTCCGCACACCGTCTTAATGCTCCCGGCAAATTTAATGAATAGAGCGGACAAAATAACAACGTTTCGGCCGATGTGGCCTTCCTACTTTTGGTACTTTTACTTTTTGATACCAATACTTTTGTACTTTTACTCACGTCAATTTTGAATTCCGGACATGTACTTGTAACGGAGTACTTCTACATTGTAGTATCGATACTTTTACTTAAGTAAAACATTGGCGTACTTTTCCCACCACGTACGCGCGCGCGTGCGTGCGTGCGTGCGTGCGTTTGTGTGCGTGTGCGTGCGATTATAGTTTTGAATGTTTCATTAGTTTTTATTTCATTTATACTTTTCATGTTTTCAATTTACTGTATATCTCAAATAATGTGTTCTTCAGGGTAAGAACTTGATCCCTCCCGCCCCCGGCAACCACCGCCTCAACTACAGCGTTCTGATTGGAGAGATTCCCTGCCTGTTGACGGTGTCAGAGAACCAGCTGCTCTGTGATTCGCCGGATCTCACCGGGGAGCAGAGAGTGGTGGTGAGTCGATTGGTCCAGTTGATTCTCGAGGGGTCTTGCATCATCTTTGCAGTGTTTGAAAAGTGTATAGGGCTGGGTGCTATGGACACATACATTATATCACAATATCTTTGGCCAAATAATACCTATCGATTTTTGACACCAAAAAAAAAGTTAAGGAAAATAGCTCCAGGTAGGGAATGAGACTTTGTCCCAAGTGAAGGAGTATTTTGAGCGTACACGGGCAACTGGCGGCCCGGGGGCCACGCCCACATGCGGCCCCCACCTTCACTTAACCCTTTAACACATACTGCGTATCCCGAGATATCTCGGGATCGTCTTTTAATGTGGTTTGATAACGAAAAAAATATTTTTTGGTACCATCCTTGATTTTTTTTCTTTCCCCATGACGGTTCCGACCCATCCTATGAGAAAATTTCCGACAACCGTTTCCGGTTCGTTTTTTATCTTGAAAAAACGTTTTTTCCCTGGTTTTGGCTAAAGATCAAGGTTTTCACACGGTTTAAAAAACGAATGGTAAGCTCCGGTTGTATTTTCTTTTCTTTGATCGACGAACGGTTATCCTCTTTGTGTTTAAAAACGATCTGATAGCCGATCGGAGGCTAAGCTAATCTAAGATGGCCGGTGGGGAAACGTCACAGCCACGTCACAGCCAAACGGATATGACGTTTGCAGCCTCTTTTCGTCGCTCATACCACAGAAGAAGAAAAAGGAAAAAAAGTGTAAACATTATGAGGGCTCGAACGTCCGTCGTTGCTGTTTATAAACACCATCCGATCGCGGATTTTAATGGATATAATTTTTTTGTGAACGGTTCAAAAGGCTATAAAACTCAAAAACGCTGGCAGTGGGTGAGTACCTTATGAATAAACTCTGGCAGGGAATGTGTTAAGACCTGAGGCGATAATTAAAAATGTTTTCTAAATCCTAACAGTTTTTTTGAAAAAAAAACGAAAACATTTTTTTTCAAGATTTTTCTAAAATAGCAGATCTACAAGCTCATAGCGCGGCACTCGGTGCCGCGCTATGAGC
>NC_139947.1:6672016-6674516 GCF_963454915.1 Gymnoscopelus microlampas | reverse complement strand
ATGGGAACTACGCTGGCATGCTGGCTGTAATGCAAACGCTGCATCATACCTGCAGTGTGTAGTTTGATGTTGTGTGTGTAGCAGATATACCTGCAGTGTGTAGATCAATGTCCATATGAAAGTCAATGCCCAGCAGTGTTTTTTTTCCCCAGCAGAGTTTCTAGTGTCTCTGTGTCTCTCTGGAAGAGGTTGCACATGAACTCTGCAGCCGCACTGAGGCGCTCCAACACAAACACTCTGACATTAAGCTGCTTCACACAACAAACATCAGCACCACGCTGCTGTTTGTCCAAAAGACACAATATCTCCTCTCCCACCGACGTCATGTGTTCATTTATCGACAGCCGTACAGACTCCTTTTGACACATTTTACCTCGTTTATCCAGCTCTCACTGACTCTCCACATCGGGCTGTTATTTTGCTGCGATCAAGTCAACGATGTGAGAGATTAGCTATCACAGACGGACGGACAGGGGGTGAAACATAGTCTTGCGCCATGCCTTTCGGCCTGGCGGAGACAATGGGGACAATGCGGCGTGAAAGGGTTGATAAGCACTGCTCTAATCGGAGCGAAATTATCTGAAATTACTACATGACCATAATGCAGCCTAACATGCGTTGCACGGGGCGGTCCTGCCATTACGTTAGTTACTGTAGTTGCTGTGGAGCTACATAGTTCTCCAGAAGACACACACAAACATACACCATCTACAATGGACGAACTGAGCAGCAATATTGACATTCACCACACGAACGTGCATTGTTGACAAAGTGATTGCACAGCCGCTGCAGGCATGACAACCACGTTAGCGTTAGCGACATGGCAGCTATCACAGCGCCCTGTCCGTCGTGCTGCAACTGCCTGTGATGGCTACAGCAGTAACAGCAAGCTGTCTGCGATGCCATTGTCTGGAGACTGCTCTTAGCGTGACACGACCAATGAGAGTGAGCGCTGTAGTTGTTGCTAAGATACGGTGGCGTCTCTGCCCCATAGCTTGTAGATCTCTCACACATGATTGGCGTAGGCTGCGTTGCCAGGTCTGACTTTGTGTCTAAGCAATGGTCGGCTTATTTTTGCGCGCCTTTGGGCTCGTTTGCATTGTGCGCACGGCAGCGCTTGTTTAGCGTACGTCAGCGCGACGTGGCAACGGACGTGGCAACGTGAAAGGTGATTGGCTGGTGAAAAGAAACACCCGGACGTGAATTTTGTGTTGGCGAAGTGATTTGCATAAGTATTGGAGCATAATGCGTTTGATATTAATTGTACATCCTGCAAGTACAGTGATGGGATGCGAAGCAGCTGGTGTCACAGGCAGAATATTGAGGAATTTTGGGGGAAAATGTGGAGTTAGTTGGGCCATGTGTCTGCTTGGCAATTGAGCACATACACTCGTGTACACTCCATGACTGTGGCCGTCAATTATGGTAGCAAGATTGGTAACACCTGTGAAGGAAGTGATAATATGGCTGCTGTGCGTAGAGCCTATTCAAGATTTGCTTGAGTAAAAGTACAAAAGTATCGGCATCAACATGTCCTTAAAGTACCGAAAGTAGACGGTACTCCTTTTGCAGAACGTCCCACTTCACAAGTTTTCAAATGTATAAGAATCTTTTGAAAATGGCACATCTACAAGCTCACAATGCGCATTTTAGCTTGTAGATCTGCTATTTTAGAATGGCCGAAATGTATACAGGGCCGAAATGGTTAATGTATGTTTTGTAATAATAGTCGAGATCTAAAAAGTAACTAGTAACTAAAGTTTTCAAACAGTCATAGTGGAGTAAAAGTATGATATTTGTCTCTGAGATGTAGTGGAGTAGAAGTAAAAGTACTGAAAACTGTAAATACTCCACTAAAGTAAAAAATATACCTAAAAATTTTACTTAAGTACAGTACTTGAGTTTTTTTTTCAATTCAATTTTATTAAAGTGTCAAATCACAACAAGTTGTCTCAAGACACTTTACATGTAGAGCAGAGACCCGACAGTCCCATCCTGAGCAGGCAATTTTGCAACAGTGGCAACGAAAAACCTCCCTTAGCTGGAAGAAACGTCAGGCAGACCCAGTAACTAAGTACTTAAATGTACTTAGTTACTTTACACCAGTGGTTCTCAAACTTATTCATGTCAAGGACCCCCAAATTGACACTTATTAGCCTGCGGACCCCCATTTGAAAAGATAGGCCAGGGACACCCATAAGAGAAGATTTTTTACGGCCCTAGCAGTGATTTTCAACCATTTTAATTTCAAGGACCCCCAGTTGGACATGCATTAGGGCTACAGACCCCCATTTAATGGCATTTCTATCACTTGGACCACAATTTATATTGTACAATCTATGTCAATTTAACTCTGAGAGTGTACAAATGGAACCAAATGGACCCTGATGGGTCCATTTGGTTCCATTTGTACACTCTCAGAGTTACAGACCCATAAGGGTCCATTTGGTGCCTAATCTATCATTTAGCTGGGGACCCCCTGGAACTCCCTCAAGGACCC
>NC_139947.1:6649516-6669516 GCF_963454915.1 Gymnoscopelus microlampas | reverse complement strand
GTGTGTGTGTGTGTGTGTGTGTGTGTGTGTGTGTGTGTGTGTGTGTGTGTGTGTGTGTGTGTGTGTGTGTGTGTGTGTGTGTGTGTGTGTCTGTGTGTGTGTGTGTGTGTGTGTGTGTGTGTGTGTGTGTGTCCAGTCTCCAGCTAACGTAGAGAAGTCTCTGCGTTTGTTCAGTCAGCTGCTGAACAACAAGATGTTCCTGCTGACCTTCATCCACACCCTGGAAGGTCAACGGTCATTCTCTATGCGAGACAGAGGCAACGTAGCCTCGCTGCTAATGGCTGCTCTGCAGGTATACACGTTTATTATAATGTGTATGGTTACGTTTATTAATGGCTGCTCTGCAGGTACATGCGTCATGTTTATTAATGAGTTCATTATGTTTATTAATTTGTTTATTATAAGGTTTATTAAAATGTTTAACCCATTGAGACCTGAAGCCGATTCTACATGTCTCCTAAATATTAACAGTTTTCTGAAAAACCTATGTTTCTATATCAGTAGTGCTCAAACTTTTACATGTCAAGGACCCCCACAATTATATGTATTCGGCCGCAGACCCCCATCAAAATATGTTGTTCCAGGGACCCCCAGAAGCAAATATTTGAGTTAAAAATGTTCGCTTTAAAAATATATATATTCAAAGATTTGCACACATTTTCACGATTTTTCAAAAATAGCAGATCTACAAGCTCATAGCGCGGCACTCGGTGCCGCGCTATGAGCTTGTAGATCTGCTATTTTTGAATAGCACAAAGTGTAAAATAATGCTTTTTTAGCTCAAATCTAAAAATGACACAGTTCCAGGTCTTAATGGGTTAAATGAGTTAATTATAATTTGTATTAATGGCTGCTCTACAGGTACATGCTTCATGTTTATTCATTGTATAATGTGATCATATGTTCATGTTATGTCATGTGATGTTTCAGGGTCGTATGGAATATGCTACAGTGGTTCTGAAGCAGCTCTTGGCTGACCTCATAGAGAAGAACCTGGAGAACAAAAACCACCCCAAACTACTGCTGAGGAGGTAACCTTTGACCCCCTGTAACCTCACTGTACTTCTTTTTTTTTAAAGATTTATTTTATGCCTTTATTGATAGGACATTAGGCTGACAGGAAATGGGGAGTGACAGGTATGTTTTTGATATTGCCATGTAATGTTTATGAAATATAGGATTGTTATTACCTTGCCATGTACTATGTAATATGTATTGCCAAGCTTTGACTTACGACTTTAAAAGAAATGTATATTTACTGAGTGACACACAGTAAAGGCCGTCGGCCTCGGGAGTCGAACCCGCGGCATCACTGTCAGGCTGGATCACCAGCATATGTGCCCAGACGGTTACGCCAACCATCCGGGCCACCCCCCTGTACTTTTAAACTGTCGATAAAATATGAAATCAATTAAAGGGCAAGACCACTTTGTTAGAGGTTTGGGTTGTGTAGTTACCTTGCCATTATGTAACTCCAAAGGTGGACAATAAATCTAAAAATAATTGCTCTATTGATTAGAAATTGATAATTCAAAATATAATCCTCATTGACTTACATTGTACGCTGAAACAGCTCTCAAAGTCACTATTTTAGCACGTAAATGGACGCAAACAAAGTTGATTCAGACAATATAGAACCTCACCAAACCCAGTACTGTAATAAAAATGTTAGCTTCCTGTTGATTTTGCTATTTTTATTTAGAAGAAAACCCGGACTGGATCCGCGGATCCGGATCCGGATCTTCAAATAGTAAAATCAACAGGAAGTTGACATTTTTATAAAAAAAAAAAACAGTACTGGGTTTGGTGAGGTTCTATATTCTCTGAATCAGCTTTGTTTGTGTTCGTTTATGTGCTAAAAGAGTGACTTTGAGAGCTGTTTTACCGTACAATGTAAGTCAATGAGGAGCATATTTTGAATTATCAATTTCTAATCAATGGAGCAATTTTTTTTGATTTGTTGTTCACCTTTGGAGTTACACCATGGCAAGGTAAATACACAACCCAAACCTCTACCAAAGTGGTCTTGCCCTTTAAAATACCCTAAACTACTGCTAAGGAGCTAACCTGTGTGTGTGTGTGTGTGTGTGTGTGTGTGTGTGTGTGTGTGTGTGTGTGTGTGTCTCCTTACAGGACGGAGTCTGTGGCTGAGAAGATGTTGACCAACTGGTTCACATTCCTACTACATAGATTTTTAAAGGTAAACGTTCTGGCCCCAATCTCCATGCAGTTATTCAGGTCTATTGTTTTATCCTTTTCTTTCTGTTTTTAACTTACTATTATACTGTTGTAGTTTTTATTTGTATGTAATGATTGTTCATTGTACTAGTTTTGAGAGGAGTTTTATGAATACAATGCACCCTAAATGTACCTCTCCATCCAGGGACGTCACGGGCTCTCAGAAGGTGGGGGGGGTGGACTTTCGGTGGACTATTACTATACCCCTTATTTTACACTTTGGCTATTCAAAAATAGCAGATCTACAAGCTCATAGCGCGGCACCGAGTGCCGCGCTATGAGCTTGTAGATCTGCTATTTTTGAAAAATCGTGAAAAACATTTGTAACTGTCAAATGTAAACAAATTTTGTATTTTCAAAATGTTGCGTTTTTTTCGGGCGGATTTTGTTTTTTGTTTTTTCGTGTTTTGGTTACTTTATTTCGGTTTTAGGGTTAAGGTTAGGTTACTTAATTCTAATTTTTGCCTGATTTTGCCGATTTATTATCAAAAATCACACCCTGTGTGAAGGAAGCGGTGCCTTTGGGGCGGGGCTTAACTCATTGCAGTTCGTCCCTATTGGTGGTCTGAGTCCACGTACCAAATTGTTACTTGGTAGCATGCTGCAAACTGGAATGATGGCTGTTTGAAGGCCAGCCAATGGGCAGACAGAGGGGGCGGGGCTTAATTAATTACAGTTCGTCCCTATTGGTGGTTTGAGGCCATGTACAAAATTTGAACTCCGTAGCATGCTGCGAACTTGAGTTATGGCTGTTTAAAGGCCAGCCAATGGGAAGACAGAGGGGACGGGGCTTCAGCAATTCATGTTGGTCCCTATTGGTGGTCTAAGTCCACATACCAAATGTGGACTTGGTGGCATGCTGCAAACTGGAGTTATAGCTGTTTAAAATCCTGTGCTCATCCCGTGCTCATACGGGCGCTGGGGGTCCCTGGACCCCTCTTTGATAACTTCAGCAATTCATGCTCGTCCCTATTGGTGGTCTAAGTCCACATACCAAATTTGGCCTTGGTGGCATGCTGCAAACTGGAGTTATAGCTGTTTAAAATCCCGTGCCCATCCCGTGCTTCCACAGACATAATGTGCTCATCCCGTGCTTCCACGGACATAACATACGCTGGGGGTCCCTGCACCCCTCTTTGATAAGCAGTGGCACGTGTGGGCAATAAGAGGAGAGATGGCAGAGGCAAGCTCCATGTGTGTGTGTGTGTGTGTGTGTGTGTGTGTGTGTGTGTGCGCGTATGTTTGTATGTGTTGCTTCTTTGCCGTGCTCATCCCGTGCTGATACGGACGGACGGACGGACGGACGGACAAAGTCAAGTGTAGAGCGGTTGGCACCGCTAAAAAAAAAAGTTTTTATTTTTTCAAAAAGTGGGGGGTATGAAATCACGGATCTGTGAGAGTGAGGGTGTCGCGTCGTACGCACAGTGAATGGCCATGACGCCCCTGTCTCCATCTCTCTCTCTCTCTCTCTCTCTCTCTCTCTCTCTCTCTCTCTCTCTCTCTCTCTCTCTCTCTCTCTCTCTCTCTCTCTCTCTCTCTCTCTCTCTCTCTCTCTCTCTCTCTCTCTCTCTCTCTCTCTCTCTCTCTCTCTCTCTCTCTCTCTCTCTCTCTCTCTCTCTCTCTCTAGGAGTGTGCGGGCGAGCCTCTCTTCATGCTATATTGTGCCATCAAGCAGCAGATGGAGAAAGGTCCCATCGACGCCATAACAGGAGAGGCCCGCTACTCCCTGAGCGAAGACAAGCTCATTCGACAACAGATCGACTACAAGCAGCTGGTACAAACACACACACACACACACACACACACACACTTGTCGTGCGGTAAGTACTGGGAGCTGATGGTACGGTAGGGGTTTGCAGTACACCTCAGCAATCCATCTTCCAGGGGTCTAGCGAAGTGAGACTCAAACTCAGGCCCGGGGCCCACTTTTTGATTAGTCCCCAATCAATCATTAAAAAAAGAATGCTTTTTTAAAATATATAAGATCATTTTAAAGGGTCTACACCATGAATTTTAACTTTTTCTTCATTTTTGTGTGTTTTTGGTCTCCCCCACCTCTCTTCTGTTCCAACAAATACCCGACTTCGAGCATGCAGGCTTTCATAGGCTATCTGTGTTTTTTATGTAAATTGGTCTGAAAACAGTCCGTCAGATTTGTTCCCCCTGCCTACGTCTGGGAACAATTCCTCCCGTTTTTCAGTTTTAACCAAAAAAAAAATAATCAAAAATGTTTTTTTATTTCTTTTATTTTTTTATTTATTTTTTTCTTATTTTTTTTTTTTACTTTTTCCATACAGAACCAGGACATAACATGCATACGAACTGGCTCAATAGCACCCCGTGCCAAACAGGACAATGTGGTATTGCAGGTGAAAGTGCTTTATAAGCCAGAGAGAAGTTAGTTGGAATGAGTATATCTGAGGCTTGATTTAGGCTCAAACCTTTTCAAAAACGTTTGAGGGACATAAACAATATGATATTAAATATTATTATTATTTTTTAAATTCATGGTGTAGCCCCTTTAAAAAAAAATCTTATATACCTCTAAAAGAAGGGCATGTTATAGGCGTGTTATTTAACCCATTAAGACCGGGAATGCATCCGTGTCATTTGAAGAGTGCCGCGAGTGCCGCGCCGTGAGCTTGTAGATCTGCTGTTTTTGGAAAAATCTTGAAAATGTGTGCAAATCTTTGAATATATACTGTAGGTTTTTTTTTAAAGCGAACATTTTTAACTCAAACCCTGGAACAAAATATTTTACAAATGTTCGCTTTAAAAATATATTTGCCCACGATTTGGCCAAAATGTCCACGATTTAAAAAAAATAGCGGATCTACAAGCTCATCGCGCGGTGAGCACTCGGTGCCGTGCAATGAGCTAAAAAGGACACATATGCATCCCCCGCTCTTCATGGGTTAAATAACAGATCGGTTGCGGCCGCCCGATGGATCGACACACGTCCGTTCGTACGCTGTGATTGGCCGGATACGACCCTTTGATGAATCACACGTGAGCCGATTCCTGGGCTCCAATAGATGCTGGTTTCTACAGTGCGTTCCATTGATAAATGGAGGTTCCAGTGTCACCGTTACGACCGCAATTTTATCAACTGTGGCCCCTGGCCCCGTGTCATTTTCTCTAATGTGGCCCTCAGGGTTAAAGCCATTGAAGTATCGCTGGGTTTAGCGGGGCGTTGAAAAAGGGATAGACGGCCTCGTTCTCAGCTGATACCGACAATAAGCCACTCTGACCTACTTGTATGTATGTAAAAGTACAAAAGTATTGGTATCAAAATGTACTTAAAGTGCCAAAAGTGGAAAGTTCTCATTATGCAGAATGTCCCATTTCACAAGTTTTCAAACGTGTACAATGTATAAAAATCTTTTGAAAATAGCCGATCTACAAGCTCACAATGCGTCGCATCGCGACGCATTGTGAGCTTGTAGATCTGCTATTTTCAAATGGCCAAAATGTATATAGGGGCTGAAGTGGTTAATGTATGATTTGTAATAATCAAAATCTACAAAGTAACTAAAGTTTTCAAATAATTGTAGTGGAGTAAAAGCACAATAAATAACAATTTGAAATACTCCAGTGAAGTAAAAGTACCTCAACATTGTACTTAAGTTCAGTACTTGAGTAAATGTACTTAGTTACTTTACACCACTGACACACACACACACACACACACACGCACACACGCACGCACGCACGCACGCACGCACGCACGCACGCACGCACGCACGCACGCACGCACGCACGCACGCACGCACGCACACACACACACACACACACACACACACACACACACACACACTAGCTAACCACACCACATATATCTACCCACGTGTCTGTCTGTTTGTCAGATAAAAGATGATGTTATTATGAGTGGTGACATCAATAGGGTTATCGATCGGATCGTGAGGGGTTCGTAATGGCCGACCTATCGATCACTGTCCTGATATCATTGGTATTGATGAGGTCTATAATGTCTGCGCTATTAATCATTCCCCCTGATCAATAGTGTGACTGAAAGAGACCATGTGTCTGATGGAAGTAGGTCAGCGCGCGCGCGCACACACGCACACACACACACACACACACACACGTGCGCGCACACGCACACACACACACACACACACTGAGAGACGCTCGCTCGTCTGATTCCCGCTCTTTTCTATCGCTGAATTAACCCATTAAGACCTGGAACTGTGTCATTTTTAGATTTGAGCTAAAAATCATTATTTTACACTTTGGGCTTTTCAAAAATAGCAGATATACAAGCTCATAGCGCGGCACCGAGTGCCGCGCTACGAGCTTGTAGATCTGCTATTTTTGAAAAATCGTGAAAATGTGTGCAAATCTTTGAATATATATATTTTTAAAGCGCTCATTTTTAACTCAAATCTTTGCTTCTGGGGGGTCCCTGGAACAAGATATTTTGATGGGGGTCCTCGGCCAAATACATATCATTTTGGGGGTCCTTGACATGAAAAAGATTGAGCACCACTGATATAGAAATATATGTTTTTCAGAAAACTGTTGAGATTTAGGAGACATGTAGAATCGGCTTCAGGTCTCAATGGGTTAAATGGGTTGCTCTTTTGGGGCGAGCGACGTGGTCCTGTACGCTGAAGTATAAATCAGGCTTATCTTTTCTTCCTCCCCGGCCATCGCACTCTCTTCCTCTCCTTATCTCTCACTGATTAAGCCCCACGTCTTAATCACACGTGGGCTTGCATCTCTCTCTCTCTCTGTCTCTGTCTCTCTCCCTCTCTCTCTTTCTCTCTCCCTCTGTCTGTCTGTCTCTCTCTCTCTGTCTCCCTCTGTCTCTATGTCTCTCTGTCTCTCTCATGGTGAATGGTGCATTTATATCACACTTTTAACATGTGCATTACATTCACCCATTCAGTGGGCAGTGTCTTGCTACCGTTGCTAGCTCAGCTTAATGGGTATCTGGTGGTTAAGAGACGGAGAGACGTGTCAAGCTGAACCCCCACAGTCAACATCACAACACAGTTTACTGAAAGAAAAATAAAACTCATTTTCTGGAAGAATGTGTGGATTTGAGTTCAGAGAGATGTTTTAACCCTATTAAGACCTGAGGCCGATTCTACAAATGTCCTCTAAATCCCAACAGTATTCTGAAAAACGTATGTTTCGATATCATTGGTGCTCAAACTTTTTCATGGCAAGGACGCCCAAAATGATATGTATTTGGTCGCGGACCCCCATCTCAAAATATTTTGTTCCAGGGACCCCCAGGAGCAAAGATTTGAGTTTAAAAAAATTGCTTTAAAATAATATATATTCAAAGATTTGTGCATATTTTCACCATTTTTCAAAAATAGCAGATCTACAAGCTCGTAGCGCGGCACTACGAGCTTGTATATCTGCTATTTTTGAATAGCCCAAAGTGTAAAATAATGTTTTTTAGCTCAAATTAAAAAGTGACACATATGCGTTCCAGGTCTTAATGGGTTAACATAGCACTGATAGAAGCACAGTAATTAATTGTGTTAGTTTGAAAGATGCCAGTTAATGGAATTTAAACTCTGGGTGATGTTTTCACATGTAAACTGTGGTATATGGGTATAATATAAACTCTGTTTATGTGTGTTTAGATGTTTTGATTGATTCAATATTTGTATTGACGAGTTTGTACAGGCTGTACAACGCCCCAAATGGATGAGACATAAAAACAGCCTGAGGCTCGTGTCCATTGTGGCCCATTATACATTCAACACACAAACAACTGGACAAAACGACAGTGCAACAATATATTATTATTATTTTACCCCTTTTTTCTCCCCAATAGGCTCTATGCACAGCAGCCATAGTATCACTTCCTTCACAGGTGTTACCAATGATACTAATGAAGGCTCTGTTCCATTTAGTGTAGCACAGTGGTTTCCACGACCCCTGTTAACTCTGAGAGTGTACAAATGGAACCAAATACGGGTCCATTTGGTTCCATTTGTACACTCTCAGAGTTACACACCCGTAAGGGACCATTTGGAAGCCCATGAGGGTCCCTGGACCCCAACTGTAGACCCACTGGTGTAGCAGAGTGTTTCCAGTGAGCCAACATGCACAACATCAGCACCCTGACTCTGTTTGACCATGAATGGAACAGAGCCTTCATTAGTATCATTGGTAACACCTGCGAATGTCTTCACAATATGGCTGCTGTGCATAGGGTGCATTTGTTATACCAATTCATTCCTCCCCACACACACCTGTGTGTTTTCACTGCTGTTGTATCCTACTGACTCGCCTGCCAGTGAGGAGCACCAGTGGTAGAAGAAGTACTCAAATTCTTTACTTAAAAGAAAAAGTACCAATACTGCAATATAGAAATACTCTGTTACAAGTAAAAGTCCAGAATGAAAAATGTACTTGAGTAACAGTGCAAAGGTATTGGCATCAAAATGTACTTAAAAAGTACCAAAAGTAAAAGTACCAAAATGTTTGAGAATAGCAGATCTACAAGCTCACAACGCGTCGCATGGGCCCAGGTATAAAATAGCGCTAAAGTGGTTAATGTATGTTTCATAATATAATAATTTATATCTGAACAGCAACTACTGTAGTAACTAAAGTTTTCAAATAATTGAAGTGGAGTAAAAGTACAATATTTGCCTCTGAGATGTAGTGGAGTAGAAGTAAAAGTACAGAAAATGTACTCCCGCCCAACACTCCCTGCTCCCTTCAGCCTGTAGGAATACATGCAGTGACATCATCCTCCCCGCTAAATTAATGATGTAACGTGTGTGTGTGTGTGTGTGTGTGTGTGTGTGTGTGTGTGTGTGTGTGTGTGTGTGTGTGCAGACTCTGATGTGCATCCCGCCGGAGGGGGAGGTGGGCACGGAGGTGCCGGTCAAGGTGTTGAACTGTGACACGGTGACGCAGGTCAAAGACAAGCTGCTGGACGCCGTCTATAAAGGAGTCTCCTTCTCCCAGAGGCCCCAGGCTGACGACATGGACCTGGGTAACTCACGCACACACGCACACACACACACACACACACACACACACACACACACACACACACACACACACACGCACACACACACACCTTCAGGGCCGGTGCAGACCCAATAGGCTCTATGCACAGCAGCCATATTGGAAATAAATTGGGCCTCTTCTTACTTCCCTTTCGATACCTTGCCTCTTCGCTACCTTCCACAGGTGTTACCAATGATACTAATGAAGGCTCTGTTCCATTCTGGTCAGGGTGCTGATATTGTGCATGATGGCTCACTAGAAACACTCCATTTTGGTTCCCAAATGGCCCCTTATGGTGGGGGTGTAACTCTGAGAGTGTACAAATGGAACCAAATGGACCCGTAAGGGTCCATTTGGTTCCATTTGTACACTCTCAGAGTTATGGAGGTCCTTGAAAATAAGACACCCACTATGCCACACTGAATGGAACTGAGCCTTAATTAGTATTATTGGTAACACCTGTGAAGGAAGTGGCCCAATTCATTCCCAATATGGCTGCTGTGCATAGAGCCTATTGCCGCTTCAGGCAAGCTTTCTCTGATATGCGCGCGCGGGGGAAATTGTTTTCTTTATTTTTTTCCTTCATAAAATATCAACAGCTACTGTACATATAACAACGCTAGCGTACATTTCTCACCTTTTTTCCCTCAAAACTGCAGCACTGATAGTGGTTTATTTGGTAGCATTTCGTAGTGTGTGACTGGACTGCTTTTACTTGCATTAACTTGACTGTTCAACTATAAGGGAGAGCACCTCCGCTCTAGCTGCGAGTGTCGTCAGTTTAACAGCCACCCCTCCCCCCTCCGCACCTCTCCCAGTTCCAAGCAGGCAGTCAGTCAGTCAGTCAGTCAGTCAGTATCACAAGGTTAATTCACTCATGCAAACAGTGATGTGACTTGCAAACGACAAAGAAGTGATAGAATACCGATCGCGCAAAGTGTCATCAGTCATTTCTAGACTGAGAGAACGAGAGCAATCCATGGTCTCGAAGGGCGGACCCAAACCCAGGCGCCCGGAGCAGGCGCGTCCTCCGATTGCTTCACCAATCTATGTCCCCGCCTCCCCCCCCCTCCCCCCTCCCCCCCCCCCGGTCTGTGCACGGAGCAGGCTGACGTCACCAAATTTAGAGCGACGCCCCTCTGCACTCTGAATGGTTAGGAGATAACAAGCTTCAAAGACCATCGTTCCTGCATCGTTCCCCCAGACTTTTTTCTTTTGTAACAAAAAAAATGGCTGGGTTTCCGAGGCTAGTCATTTCAGAATACTACACCACTATTTGTCCGACGACACAGAAACTAGAATAAAAATAAAAACAAGGTCTTAGAAGTAAAATGATAACTAAGTAAGACCGGATTTTGGGTTTACAAAACTAACCATGAGAAAAGTCTTTGATTGATTGATTGATTGAATACAGGCACTCCAACAAGCTAAGAACACGCCAAATGGGAGAGACAGACACAAAGCCAGATAGTCCAGGGGCCAAGCCATATTTTGGTACCACCTAAGGTGACCGTAAAGTTTTTGTATTTTTGTCTTCCTACACGTCTCTAGTTTATATTTTGGTATGATAACCCTTCCAATCTTGTAGCTTAATGGCAGTTATCACTACCTACCGGCTAATGCATTCGGTAGGAGACACAAAGTAGAATCTTTGTGTCTCCTACCGGAAATACACCCGGGCATCAAATTATTGCGACAAAAAACAAAATATATCCATGTATTCAAGGCTTCATGGGGTGTGCAATTGATGGAAAATAAATATTTTTATTCTCTCTACCTTTAAGTTTCCCAGGGGGACTCTCTACCCATTCAGCTATGACCACCCTAGACCGAAGGAGGGTCAACTTTTGCAAGCTTATGGAAAGCAGTCTTTTTGCAAACACCAAAAATCTTAGAAGTTATCAATTGCACACCCCATGAAGCCTTGAATACATGGATATATTTTGTTTTTTGTCGCAATAATTTGATGCCCTGGTGTATTTCCGGTAGGAGACACAAAGATTCTACTTTGTGTCTCCTACCGGATACATTAGCCGGTAGGTAGTGATAACTGCCATTAAGCTACAAGATTGGAAGGGTTATCATACCAAAATATAAACTAGAGACATGTAGGAAGACAAAAATACAAAAACTTTACGGTCACCTTAGGTGGTACCAATTTGTGAAAATATCAGTGTTGGCCCCTGGACTAAGAGGCTTGCTTCCATTGCGGCCCATTAAACATTCAACACTCAAACAACTGAGACGGAACAACAGTGCAACTAAAACTTTGAAATGAAAATATACTGATTAAATTCATGCTAGTGACATAAAAGGAGGAGGGGGGCCGTTAGTGAGCCGTTAACAACCCTGGAGTAGACCGGCCAGTATGTTGGGTACATTTTTCAAATAGTAAAATCAACAGTAAAGTTGACTGAGGGGTCCATTTGGTTCCATTCATTAGTTAAATGAACACTGAGGATTTTGCTCAGTGATCAAATCGCTACCGACTGATTATTAGTTGTACAGTATATTAATATTATATATCCTACTATAATTCTAGTAACGTCTGTAGTGGTGAGTAGGTGAAGCTACCCGGTTCTCCTCAGTGGCTGGAGCAATTGCTCTGATTTTGCACACAGCCATTGACCATTACCATCTGAACTTAACTGTGAAGCCCGTTTTTCAATTTCATCAAATCTCAGCTTCTTATTAGCGTTTATGTGTAAAACACTGTCGCCATGGTTACGGGGCTGCCCAGCTATGGGACGAACTGCCTCCCGGGTTGCCAGATCATGTGCGCATATCCCCCCACGGATGCGTCGACCGGGTATGGTCTAGTATATATATAATACAATATAATATTTATATAAATTGTGTGTTTTTGTGTTTCAGAATGGCGGCAGGGCAGGTTGACTAGAATCATTCTCCAGGATGAAGACGTTACAACGAAGATAGAAAGTGACTGGAAACGACTGAATACACTGGTTCACTACCAGGTACGCACGCACGCACGCACACACACACACACACACACACACACACACACACACACACACACACACACACACACACACACACACACACACACACACACACACACGGTATTGCACAGCTATACTATATATAGTCTATGTGCATAACTGTAGTCCGAAACAAGGACAGAGCCTAATTACTAACAAGCTGTGCCTTGTGTAACACTAATTCGTCAAGCGCACACGAACACGCATTTAGAGATTTAGACGTGTGTGAACACGCGTCACACGCGTATATACCGCGTGTTAACGAACCTAATGTTAATTAGGCAGGCACGCAACACATTCCTGAATGGTGTCATAATTCCACGCACCTGCACGGAATTATGATACCATTCACCCCCATGCGCACGCACGCATGCATACACAAGCACACAAAGACACACACACACACATGCGTACACTCTGAATTTGTTGACGTCTGATTGGCTGATTAACTGATTGATTGATGTGTTGCTAGGTGACAGATGGTTCTCTGGTAGCCTTGGTGCAGAAGCAGGTGTCAGCCTACAACATCGCCAACTCCTTCACCTTCACACGCTCGCTCAGCCGCTACGGTAACACACACACACACACACACACACACACACACACACACACACACACACACACACACACACACACACACACACACACACACACACACATTAATATGCATGTTATTTTCATGTAAGGCTTTTTGAAACTATTGAACGGAGGAAGTTTTCCCTTAACCCATTAAGACCTGGAACGCATCTGTGTCACTTCAAATTTCTTTGGCTATTCAAAAAATAGCAGATATACAAGCTCATAGCGCGGCACCGAGTGCCGCGCTATGAGCTTGTATATCTGCTATTTTTTGAAAAATCTTGATTTTTTTTTTTTTTTTTTTTTTTCAAAAAACTTAGGATTTAGAAAACATTTTTTAAGAATCGCCTCGGATCTTAAAGGGTTAACATAAGAACAACGTCAGAGGAGGTGACAACACACCTGAGATACCTCTCTCTCTCTCTCTCTCTCTCTCTCTCTCTCTCTCTCTCTCTCTCGCGCGCTCTCGCTATCAGTCAGTTTGATGAATGACTGTGTCTCTGTTTGATCAATATTCAATCTCTTTCTCTCCCCACACATCTCCTCTCATCTCTTACTCTCTCCTCCTATCCGCACTCCTCTCTTCTCTCTCTCTCTGTCTCTTTCTCTCTCTCTCTCTCTCTCTCTCTCTCTCCATAGAGTCATTACTTCGCACGTCCAGCAGTCCAGACAGTTTGAGGTCCAGAGCTCCAATGATAACACCTGATCAGGAAACAGGTCACAATATACAACTTTATTATTATTATTATTATTATTATTAGTGATATGCCTGTCTGTACACACACTTTATTATTGTTCTTCTTAACAACAATAGGCATTAGACCTGTTTGATCCCATGGTTGAAATTCAGCTTATTTTTGCTGCCCAACTGGTCAGGCGGGGGAGGGGAGGGGAGGGGGGAGGAGGGTGGGTTAAGTGTCTCGCTCAGGGCAATCTGGGATCCCAGGTAAAAAAAAAAAAAAAAGGAAAAACGGCGCTCCCAGCGTTTTTCACTTTTTGCGTTTGACTCTGGGGGGAGTGAATAAATAGAGCGTAGCCGACAGGAAACGGGCGTTTTGGTCTGCCATTCAGCCCTCCACTTCCGGTGGTGCGCCTATGTTTTCATTCCCCCTGGATAACATGTCTTCCACCACGGAACAGTATGGGTTCCGTGATGCTATCCCGCGACCCCGCTCAGTGTTCTCGTGACCAGCATTAATAGCAGTGGTACTAATAGTATTAAATGTGTATTTCTGTGTGTGTAGGTACTAAACTGTGGCATCTGGTAAAGAACCATGAACACAGTGATCAGAGGGAAGGAGACCGGGGCAGTAAGATGGTCTCTGAGATCTACCTAACAAGACTACTGGCTACCAAGGTAGTTTCGCACGCACGTACGCACGCACGCACACACACACACGCACAGTGGTGGAAGAAGTACTCACATTTTTTACTTGAGTAAAAGTATCAATAGAATACCACAAGAAAGAAATACTCCGTTACAAGTAAAAGTCTGGTATTCAGATTTTGCTTAAGTAAAAGTACAAAAGTATTGGTATCAAAATATACTTAAAATATCTTCTAAGTTAAGCCTCGTTGATTGCAGCCTACTCACTATAAGTGTCGTTTGGTCCTCCCTCCCATAGGGGACGCTGCAGAAGTTTGTGGACGACCTGTTTGAGACGGTGTTCAGTACGGCGCACCGCGGCTCTGCGCTCCCATTGGCCATCAAGTACATGTTTGACTTCCTGGATGAACAGGCAGACAAACGGCAAATCACTGACCCAGACGTCCGTCACACATGGAAGAGTAATTGGTGAGACACGTGCACACACACACACACACACACACACACACACACACACACACACACACACACACACACACACACACACACACACACACACACACACACAAACAGACACACTATATGGGATTTTCCAAATGAACACGTTGTCATTTCCTTTTAAAACACATGGAACCATTACATTATTATTATTATTGTTATTGTATTATAAACAAAGCTGCCAGGGTACATAAAGTAATGAGGAGGAACACATTGTAATGAATAAAACATTATTTGTACTAAAATGTATGGTAGAGTATGTTACAATATATACAACTAGTACATGTGCCGTTGTTAGGCGGTGGTCTCTTTTTGTTCAATCTGTATGGTAGAGTGTGTTAATACAACATAACTTATACAATTGGGGTGGTTGTATTTGGTCTCCCTGCTCTTCTATTGAGACATTTAGATCCTGTGTCTAGGTTGGACACCTTTGACACGATCCCGTTTCTGGTTTGACACGCACATTTTGACCTGAAGGTCAAAATTCTGTTTCTCCCCAGAGCAAGCAGGGCAGCCTCAGCACTTGTGCAGGAGGTTCAAATCCGCGGTAGAACAGCAAAGTTCCATAGTGCAGCTTTAACCTTTTGAAATAACCAGGTCAATAGGCTCTATGCACAGCAGCCATATTAACACTTCCTTCACAGGTGTTACCAATGATACTAATGAAGGCTCTGTTCCATTTAGTGTAGCACAGTGGTTTCCACGACCCCCATAACTCTGAGAGTGTACAAATGGAACCAAATGGACCCTTACGGGTCCATTTGGTTCCATTTGTACACTTCTCAGAGTTACACACCTGTAAAGGGCCATTTGGAAGCCCATGAGGGTCCCTGGACCCCAACTGTAGATATGCAACAATATCAGCAACCCTGACTCTGTTTGACCAGAATGGAACAGAGCCTTCATTAGTATCATTGGTAACACCTGTGAATGTCCTCATAACATGGCTGCTGTGAATAGAGCCTATGGATAACTCTGTCTCTCTCTTTCTGTCTGTCTGTCCGTCCGTCCGTTCCAGTCTTCCGTTGAGGTTCTGGGTGAACGTGATCAAGAACCCTCAGTTTGTGTTCGACATCCACAAGAGCAGCATCACGGACGCCTGTCTCTCCGTGGTGGCCCAGACCTTCATGGACTCCTGCTCCACGTCAGAACACAGGCTGGGGAAAGACTCCCCGTCCAACAAGCTGCTGTACGCTAAAGACATTCCTAACTACAAGAGCTGGGTAGAGAGGTAAGCACGACTCTAAATGTCCTCGCAAATGGAAGTGACATGTTTGGAAGTGTGTGTATTACGGTGACATTTCCAAGATGTCCTCACCACAAGTATAGTAACGTACGTGTGTGTGTGTGTGTGTGCTGTAGGTATTACAGGGACATTTCTAAGATGCCGTCCATCAGCGACCAGGACATGGACGCCTACCTGGTGGAGCAGTCGCGTCTCCACGGCACCGAGTTCAACACGCTGAGCGCGCTCAGTGAGCTCTACTTCTACATCAACAAGTACAAGGAGGAGGTGAGTGTGTCTCAACGTTGATAACGTCACACTCAACATGCTCCATGACCTCAGACTAGTGGAATGTTTTCACTCAGTGTGGTAAAGTACCCGCCCACCATCCACAGAATCTAGTCAGTGGGGAATGTTAAGTGGTGGAAAAAGTACTAAAATTCTTTACTTAAGTAGAAGTACCAGTACTGCAATATAAAAAATACTCTGTTACAAGTAAAAGTCCTGAATTCAAAATGTACTTGAGTAAAAGTACAAAAGTATTGGCATCAAAATGTACTTAAAGTACCAAAAGTAAAAGTACTAAAATATTTGAAAATAGCAGATCTACAAGCTCACAACGCGTCGCATCGCGACGCGTTGTGAGCTAGTAGATCGGCTATTTTCAAATAGTCTATAAAATAGGGTTAAAGTGGTTAATGTATGTTTCATTATATCATAATTTATATCTGCAAAGTAACTAGTAACTAAAGTTTTCAAATAAATGTAGTCGAGTAAAAGTACAATATTTGCCTCTGAGATGTAGTGGAGTAGAAGTAAAAGTATTGGAAATTGGAAATACTCAAGTAAAGTACAAATACCTCAAAATTGTACTTAAGTACAGTACTTAAGTAAATGTACTTAGTTACTTTACACCACTGGGAATGTTGAATGGGAGGAGTTAGGACGGAGGCTCTGCGTCCTCGCGGTGGGGGCTCCTCACTGGCAAGTGAGCCAGTAGGATGCAACAGCAGTGATAACACACGGAAAATGTGTGTGGGGAGGAACTATTTGGCATAACGACTAAATTGGGGAGAGAATAAAGGGGTTGAAATAATTGGCAACTCAATCTCAGCATCTCAAATGTATAATAGTCAGTTATTGTAATCTCATTACTGAGGGGCTTATCCTCTAACGGAAAGTATTTAAGGTCCACGCTAATATCGAGACATTTATCGAAAAATGTACAATATTGTTACATCCCTACTGGTCAGCCCAACTCTTTACAACTGTATTAACCCATTGAGACCTGGAACTGTGTCATTTTTAGATTTGAGCTAAAAAGCATTATTTTACACTTTGGGCTATTCAAAAATAGCAGATATACAAGCTCATAGCGCGGCACCGAGTGCCGCGCTACGAGCTTGTAGATCTGCTATTTTTGAAAATTCGTGAAAATGTGTGCAAATCTTTGAATATATATATTTTTAAAGCGAACATTTTTAACTCAAATCTTTGCTTCTGGGGGGTCCCTGGAACAAAATATTTTGATGGTGGTCCGCGGCAAAATACATATCATTTTGGGGGTCCTTGACATGAAAAAGTTTGAGCACCACTGATACAGAAACAAACGTTTTTCAGAAAACCGTTGAGATTTAGGAGACATGTAGAATCGGCTTCAGGTCTCAATGGGTTAATGGCTTGAAATAACGGGACGGACTGGAGAATGACAACGCGCTGGTTTTAAAATCTCGTCCATCTCGTCCCTCCCTTCCTCAGATCCTGACAGCGCTGGACAGGGACGGATACTGTCGTAAACACAAGCTCAGACACAAGCTGGAGCAAGCCATCAACCTGATGTCTGGAAGCAGCTGAGGGCAGGAGACTGACGGACAGAGGGACAGATAGATGGATGGATGGATGGGTGGGTGAATGGATGAATGGGGGGAGGTGGAACGGGAGAGGGGGGGAAACTAGGGTTTTGGGGCGGGGGGGGGTGATGAACTGACGGATCTCACAGCCACTGCTCTGGCCCTTTTTTTAGTTGATTTGTTAATTGAAGTTGATTTGAGAGGCTCCCGACCGTTCCTTCCAAAAAAAGCCATCTGGATGGACTCGCAGACGGAGCTTAAATCTCAACTTGACTTCCTGGTTTTGCAGTTTTTGATTTGGATTCTTAGACTTCACAGCAGGTGTAAACAAACAGTTCTGAAATCTGCTTCACTGTCGCTATGGAAACCAGCCATGGTAAACGAACGGCGAGGAGGGGGGGGGCGTGGCTGTGGCCCTCCACAAACTCTGGAAACTAAGGTTGAAGATTTTTAGGGTCGAGTCATGACGTTTTTAACTGGTGAACGCAAAAAACGAAAAAAAAAAAGATCTGCCTGTCCTGAAGATTAATGAACCTCGTCTGGAAGTTTCTTAAACGACTCCAAAACCACCTGGCCACCTTGACCTCTCCACGTGCTGTTAACTTGACCTCGATATCGACGGCCCGGTGGTCGGAAGCGTCCGCAATCTAGGTTGACGTTCCAGAAGGTAGAGTCAAATTTGACCTATAAGGAAGTGGGGGGGGGGGGGGCAATCAATGATATACATCCAAACTGCTGCCCCCCAGGTATTGGACTATTTGACCTGACCTTCAATGACCTGGAAGAAAAGCTCTGGAGACTGGAGTTGGAGAGAAGGAAGTCTTGAGTTGAACAGAAGACGGTTTATTTGACTCGACCTTGGAGTTCTTGTCCTAGTTTGAGGATCTGGATGTTCTATAATGACCTTCTGTACAAAACCACTCTCTGGACAATCACTGAACCACAGCACACTGAGCCCAATGCCTACCAACCGACCAGAACCTGTGTCCATTCTCCTCTCCTCCTCCTCTCTCCCCTCTCCTATTCTCCTCTCTTCTCACCAAACCTGACCTCAACCCCCACCCCCCTTTCTCATTGGTCAGTCCTACTGATCCCTGGCCTACTATTGGCCAGACAAGACTTTTTATTAGTAATGTTACTGCCCGACCAATCAAGACTGTGGAATCCGCCAGAATGGTGAAATCGTCAATTACAGTAAAAAAAAAAGAGGAAAAAAAGACGATAACTATTAGACCGATCTGTCTGAACAGTGTTTGAATACATTCCAATAACAGGCACATTAACAGTATGTCTGTACGTCACACAGCTTTGTCACCACCGTGACTCGGGTTCGACTCCAGAAAATATGAAGAAAAAAACAAACAAATCCCAAAGCTGTTCAACCAAACTTTCCACTCAATCATCAAAAAACATGACTTTTGCATCATTGCTGTCAAAAACGTGAATATCTTGACCTTTCACACACACATACATACATACATACATAGACATATACATATGCATACACATACACACAGTACACAGCCATGCTATACCGCGCCATGCAAGCATTGACATGACCGCCAGGGGGAAAATACTGTGCAGTTACAAGCCAGTGCCATGTAAAGACCGGACCAGATCGCATGAGAACGGACCGGACTCGGACCAAACCCAGATCTTGGTGGGGAAAAACCAGGAACTGGACAATGAAGTAGACTGGACCGGAGCTGAACTCAAGAATTCTGTTTTAAGACTTGTGGCTTCAATTGTAAAAAACAAAAAAGGAAAAAAAGAGAAAAAAATACCATAAAAAGAAAAAAAAACGAAAACGAAAAAAACAACAATTAATTATAAAAGAAAAAATATTTCAAAAGGAGAAAACAATGAATATTGAAAAGTTAACATGTAATAAGAACTTTGTGGATTGGAAGGTTTCGATGGATTTAAAGGAACTTGTATAAAGAATGTTTATGCGACAGTGTGTCAGAGGGAGGGGACAAAGCCAAGGAGTGGATCAAGACGGATCGGACTACCCAACGAGACCAAGCCAGCCCCCGCACGGCCTGCAAGCGGAACACCAGAGAACTCACGACCAAGAGAAACAAAGACCCGGGAAAACGCCGCTTTAAAGTCTAGAGAAACCTCTAGAATTTAAGTCCTGCGAGGTTCTGTTCCATTATGACCAACTCCTCCTGGAGGAGAAATGTCAAGAACCGTCGGGTTTCTTTCTCCGACTGTTGGTCTGAGAACTTTTGATGACTTTGCCAAAGTGGGCACCGGAAAAAAAAGTA
>NC_139947.1:6634516-6644516 GCF_963454915.1 Gymnoscopelus microlampas | reverse complement strand
GAGTGGAATGTGGAACGGATCCCGACGGGCCTCATTGTACCATAATTAAAAACGATTTCCCTCCGCGACTCCCCGTAGAGTTTGGACCGGGGGGAGTCAGATGTTTTTATTGTACCATAATAACATAATTATTATAACTCTAGAGGCATGTGGTTCTCAACTGATATTTAAAGGATCGGGACCAGAAAACTCTCTCCTCCTCCCCTGGGCTGTGAACCAATGTGGGTCGATAAATAATGTCAGTAAAACATGAAGATGATGGTTATATTTACAAAAAAACACTGTTCTGAAATCCGTATCAAATCGCCGGGGACGTCACTTGACTGTCCTCCCCGGCGTCACGACGCGGCATCACTTTGGGGACCCCGACCCGCCAGTTGAGAACCACCACGCCTCCGACTTGAAATCTTGTGTCTTAGTTGAGAAAATGGGATTAGTTCGTTCTGATGTTTTCATGAAGCAAGTGGTGAGGCTACGTTAAGGTGTTGTGAGGCATCGTAAGCTATGTAAGTATGAATGCATTGTGATGTTGTGATGACGTAATACACTGTGTCAAAGTCCTTCTTCAGGACAACGGAGCACTCTTAGAAGCTAAAGGTCTTATTCGTCCCGATCCAAAGGGTCCACACTAGAGAAAAACGTTCCCTGATGAACCTGATAGCAGGGGTTGGAAACATTCGTGAAAGAGTCTTTGCTAAAGGAACCCTTCACATGGTTTCTAAGCGAGTGTATTAACAATAATAGTTCACGTCGGTGGCCTTTTTAAAAGACAAAGAGAAGTTAATTGTCTGAAATATAGAAAAAAAATGATTTAACCATTTAAACCCTATGTAATTAGTTGACTGGAGTCCTCCAGGGCTCTGTACTGGGGATATCGTCGTTGAAGTTCACCCAAAACATGACTCTTTTTTTTTTTTCCCCATCACCCCATGAAGCCATGAATGTACAGATTTTCTTTGTCACATTCCTGATGCAATATTCAAATATTGAATTAAACGAAGTAAGTAGGAGGCCAATCTTAACAAGCAAAATTATATTTAAAACGATCACGTTTAAGCTGGACAGTAGTAGTCCTCCCAGTGATTACACTGACAGTCGTTTTGGAGTTTATGAATTTAGTTTGATATAGTTTTGCCTTGGCTTCCTATTGATTGAATTAATTAGATATTGGATTATTAGATCAGGAATGTGAAGGAAAAAAACACAAATCTCCCCGAATTCAAGGCTTCACAGGGTGAGTAATAGAATTACTCCTGAATAGGGACGCCAGGGTTCAAGTGGTTAAAAGATGAAAAGTAAAAGATTGCGATGCCTCATAACACTGTCAGTCTGAATGGAAGAGCACCAGAACTGAACTTTTTACCAGGACGTCATCAGGGTCCATGTTTTTGATACCATTTGCCATTGCCTTGTTTTTTTTTGTTTTTTTTATTATCTTCTTTTTTTTTTCTTTTTTTTGCTGAGTTACAATGTAATGATGATGATGATTGATTCTTCATGTAATAGCCTGTGTCTGTTTTTTATACCATTGCCATTGCATTCAGCTGAGTTTGTATATTTGTGTGATTTCACTAAAGTGTAACAGAAAAGTTGGCGTGACACAGTGTGCTTTTCATTGTGTGTGTGTGTGTGTGTGTGTGTGTGTGTGTGTGTGTGTGTGTGTGTGTGTGTGTGTGTGTGTGTGTGTGTGTGTGTGTGTGTGTGTGTGTGTATATTTTGATCTGAAATAAACTTAAGATAAAATGTGACACAGAGCCCTGCACTTTACCGGGGATCTCACATACTGTACAATAGAACTCAAACATTTTACAGTTGGAGCGCAAATACTTTATATCAGAGCCCAAATACTTTATATCAGAGCTTCATTACCTACAGGAGAACTCAAATACTCCTACCAGGGATCTCAAGCACTTTACAATAGAGTTAAAACACTTTGCCGGAGAGCTAAAACACTGCGTTCTATCATAGTTTGTGTATTACCTATTTATCTATTTTGAGCAGTGACTTCCGTTAATACGGCACTCGGGGATCAGTTAGGAGTTCAGATTCTTGCTCAGGGACAACTTCAGACTGGAAGCCCTCATCTGATTTCCTATGCAGCTTTATAGGCTCTATTCACAGCAGCCATATTATGAAGACATTCACAGGTGTTACCAATGGTGCTAATGAAGGCTCTTTTCCATTCTGGTCAAACAGAGTCAGGGTGCTGATGTTGTGCATGTTGGCTCACTGGAAACACTCTGTTACACCAGTGGGTCTACAGTTGGGGTCCAGGGACCCTCATGGGCTTCCAAATGGCCCCTTACAGGTGTGTAACTCTGAGAGTGTACAAATGGAACCAAATGGATCCATTTGTACACTCTCAGAGTTATGGGGTGGTCGTGGAAACCACTGTGCTACACTAAATGGAACAGAGCCTTCATTAGTATCATTGGTAACACCTGTGAAGGAAGTGATAATATGGCTGCTGTGCACTGTGCAGAAAAATTGGAAATACTCAAGTAAAGTACAAATACCTCAAAATGTTACTTAAGTACAGTACTTAAGTAAATGTACTTTGTTACTTTCCACCACTGAAGGTACGTGAGCATAGCAGCAGATGTATACCGTGCATGATATACTTATGGACGTTATAGAGGAATGTGATTTGATTCAAATCTGATTTGCAAAAATCAATTTCCATGTGTATTTTCTTTGCTGTTCAGACTGCATAAAAACAATGCGACACCAAATGGACATACAGTAGGCCACAACTGAGATTTGGGATGGATTTGGGCTTCCAGTGATCCAGTAGAGCAGTGGTTTTCAACCCTTTTCATATCGAAGGTCCATTATTTAATTGGCATTTGAGCCACGGAACCACCGTTTGATGAGATTTAGACTCAGAGACCCAAGACTTAGAATATTTTGTTATCGTTGGATAAGATTTTGTCCACAATAGGCTCTATGCACAGCAGCCATAGTGTAAGACATTCACAGGTGTTACCAATGATACTAATGAAGGCTCTGTTCCATTCTGGTCAGATGGAGTCAGGGTGCTGATGTTGTGCATGTTGGCTCACTGGAAACACTCCCAAATTGCCCTTTACGGGTGTGTAACTCTGAGAGTGTACAAATGGAACCAAATGGACCCGTATGGGGGTCGTGGAAAACTGAAATTCAAAAATCTGAGTACTACTGTGCTACACTAAATGGAACAGAGCCTTCATTAGTATCACTGGTAACACCTGTGAAGGAAGCGATGATATGGCTGCTGTGCATAGAGCCTATTCCATGCTGTATTGATGGTGGTACCATAGAGATAACAGGCAGACGTTGATCAAAATAACAATTCTTTAATTAATTAATGCAGATGTTTAACAATAATTTAACTCTTGAGAGTTAAAGATCTACTGTATAAGGGTCCATTTGGTTACCAACTCTTCGTCATTTAGCTGGGGACCACCTGGAACCTAGCCTGGTAAACCCTCCCTCCGTTTACCAGGCTACCTGGAACCCCCTCAAGGACCACTGGTGGTCCCCGGACCACTGGTTGAGAACCACTGCAGTAGATGATTATCAATAACGCAACGAAGATCATTCACACTCTCTCCTCCGTAATGATTGTGTCACCTAACATGACCCTGGCTTTGATTGATTGATTGAATACCTTATTATAGTCAGAAATGTGAACAGCATGAGGTGCAGTCAGACATTAAAGCTAAAAGGATGACACACAAAAATGTCCTGGGGACTTGTTTCCATTGTGGTCCTACAGTATGTATTCAATTCATCAACATAGCAAAAAAAATAACACAATAATACATGTCATCAACAAATACAAAACACTGCACAAAGAAGAAAAAAGGACAAAGGCGGCAGTGAATGACAGGAACTTTACCTCCCCTTTTGGTCACCCGATTGATGTTTTTTAGCGGTGCCAGCCGCTCTACATTTGACCGTGTCTGTCCGTCCGTCCGTCCGTCCGTCCGTATGTACTGTATGTTTGAGCACGGGGCTTTAAACAGCTATAACTCCAGTTTGCAGCATGCCACCAAGTCCAAATTTGGTATGTGGAATTAGACCACCAATAGGGACGAGCATTAATTGCTGAAGCCCCGCCCCCTCTGTCTTCCCATTGGCTGGCCTTTAAACAGCCATAACTGAAGTTCGCAGCATGCTACGGAGTACAGATTTTGTACATGGACTAAAACCACCAATAGGGACGAACTGTAATCACTTAAGCCCCGCCCCCTCTGTCTGCCCATTGGCTGGGCTTTAAACAGCCATTATTCCAGTTTGCAGCATGCTACCAAGTACAAATTTGGTAAGTGGACTCAGACCACCAATAGGGACGAACTGAAATTAGTTAAGCCCCGCCCCAAAGGCACCGCTTCCTTCACACAGGGTGTGATTTTTAAGGGCAATTTTGAAAGAAACCATTAATTCACATCTTTTAATAGAGTATTAGAATGAGAATTTACCCATTTTTGTTCTAAATTTGGGTGCTTCCAGATCATGGTCGCTCCCTCTAGTGTCGTGGCTGTGGTGTCACTCACTTAATGATCATTTCATCAAGTTGAATGAAAATGTGTTCTCAGGTCATCTTGATAACATTCGCACACAAACAGGCAGGAGTCAGGACCCATTAGATTAGGCTTGATTTATACTTTGTGTGCTGGTGTTGGTGTGTGGTAATCTACAATCTCATAAGGCATATTTTCTGCGATTTTCATTTACATTTTTTTTCACATTTTATCTTTATTTTTTAAAGTATTACAAAGTGTAATAAAAACTCAAAACATATCGATAAAAATATTCACAGTTAAAACTGGCACAGCTAGCAAAGTGGAAGATAATCCACCCAAAATACTAGATTTATGTGTGAAATAGACAAAATATGAAAACTAAGGACATATTGTCTATGATTTTAGTTACCTTTAGTCAGTTTTGGAAACACAATACAGTTTCAGGTAGTTACAGTTTTTGTAAAGCATGTAGTTATTAAAGGGATATTTCACTTTCAGAAAAACCTTTGGTGATTTTATCATCTACTCAAGCCTTTGTGAGCCCCCCAGACAGTTTTTAAGTTGCTCGATTCAGTATTTAAATATTTGATTTTCATTTTATCAGACACGCCCCCTTCCTATACAAACCTATAACTTCAAACTACATTTTAACCATTTTAGATTCATCAAAAACACCCGTCCTTGGTTTTGGTGACTCACCCTGCCTCCTAATGCGTGAGGGGGCCGTGTTTTTTTTCATTTACTTTTTTTTTCTTTTTTTTAATGAAAAAAGTAATCGAAAAAACACGGCCCCCTCACATATTAGGGGGGCGGTAGGAGACGGGTGAACCAAGGACGGGTGTTTTTGTTGAATCTAACATGTTAAAAATGGAGTTTGAAGTTACAATGGGTTTGTATAGGAAGGGGGCGTGTCTGATAAAATGAATATCTAATATCTAAATATTGAATCAAGCAACTTAAAAACTGTCTGCGGGGCTCACAAAAGCCTGAGTAGACGATACAATCACCAAAAGTGTTTTTGAAAGTGAAATATCCCTTTAACTATTCATGCTGTTGTGTCACACATAATTTAGGGCAGTGTTATGAGCTGTACTGTAGTTCCAAAATGGTTTGGTTAATCTAAACCAGGGGTTGTCAACCTTTTAGAACATTGACACCTGTATGTGTCAAGATGGTCAGGCCCCACATACCCAAATAAATGTAATAATACTCATATACCTAAATATAACATAAGTAGCCTAAAGGCATTTTTCTGCTTAAAAGACCAGTGTAAACCGAAGGAAACAGCCTGACAAATTGGATTTTCTTTCTCTAAGGCCAAATCTCGTCAGAAAAAAACATCGAGACAGTATATGAATGTCAATTGAAATGCTTCATAATGATGTTTAAATAATGAAATCTTACTTGAATCTTTTTTTCTAGTGAACTTTGTCCATACAGATTGGGAAGTGGCCTGGGTCGACAGTCTGCCGACCAGCACTGTGTAAATCAGCGTGACAGTCTGCAAATCACTGTTGTCAACTTGTTAATAACACTTGATTGGCACGTATTTGTGCTTGTTGTTAAAAGCATCATCTTATTAAAGTAGGCTATGACAGCAATTCTTCGGGTAAAAACAAAACACATTTCTCAATGAAGAAATCTATCTAAATATCTATATTTTAACCCATTAAGACCTGGAACGCATCTGTCTTTTTTTTATTTGAGCTAAAAAGCATGATGTTATCACTTTGGCTATTCAAAAATAGCAGATATACAAGCTCATAGCGCGGCACCGAGTGCCGCGCTATGAGCTTGTAGATCTGCTATTTTTGAAAAATAGTGAAAATGTGTGCAAATCTTTGAATATATATATTTTTTTTTAAAGCGAACATTTTTAACTCAAATCTTTGTTTCTGGGGGTCCCTGGAACAACATATTTTGAGATGGGGATCCGCGGCCAAATACATATAATTCTGGGGGTCCTTGACATGAAAAGTATTGAGCACCACTGATATAGAAACATCTCGCTGTGTTTTGGTGTTTCCACTGTTTGTTTTGGTAAACATCACCCATCATCACCCATACTCACAATCTTTACTTCAGTAAAAGTATCAATGCTGCAATGTAGAAATACTCTGTTACAAGTAAAAGTCGGGAATTCAACATTTACTTGAGTAAAAGTACAAAGGTATTGGTATCAAAATATACTTAAAGTAAAAGTACTTCAAATGTTTAAAATGTATACAAATCTTTTGAAAATAGCAGATCTACAAGCTCACAATGCGTCGCATTGTGACGCATCGTGAGCTTGTATAGATCTGCTATTTTCAGATGGCCGAAAAGTAAGTCAAAGTGGTTAATGTGTGTTTTGTAATAATAACCAAAATCTACAAAGTAACTAGTAACTAGAGTTTTCAAATAATTGTAGTGGAGTAAAAGTACAATATTTGCCTCTGGAGTAGGCTAGAAGTAAAAGTACTGAAAATTGGAAATACTCCAGTAAAGTAAAAATACATCAAAATTGTACTTAAGTACAGTACTTGAGTACATGCATACATGACTGCTGATAGGGAAATGATGGGTTTCTTGTTTTGATGTTCATGTAAACACAGGGCAAAGTTATTATTATATGCCTTTAAATGATGTTTTATTGTGACGGACATTAGGGACAGACGAGGAGGACTTGATGTCTTCACCACCAGCTCAGCGACACTGATGCGGTTAAGGCATTTTTAATGGTCTCATTACTGACGTGAGTCTGCACTCATCATCTGACATTTAAAACACACAGAGTCATGCTGCTTGTCATCACAGGCCAGCCGGTACGTTGCAATGCAGAGCCATTGGCTCGTTAGCTTAATGAGCTACAGGAGACCAATTAGCTTCATTTAAAGATTAGGGCTTTGATTTGATTAGTGATACAATAGGAGCTATACAGCTCTGTGCGTGTGCATGTGTGCACTTGTGCGCGAGTGCGCACGTGTGTGTGTGTGCGTGTGTGTGTGTGTGTGTGTGTGTGTGTGTGTGTGTGTGTGTGTGTGTGCGCGCGCGCGCGCGCGTGTGAGAGAGCCTGCAAAAGATACAAATTCCCTGAGTCAGACACTCACACACACGCAGCCACTCTCACAAATTAACAGTTAATCATAAAGTGAAAAGCAGTGAGTCATGAATTTCTCCTCATCAGTTTTTTCTGCTGATGTCACATTCTGTCTGAACACACACACACGCGCATGTGCGTGTGCGCGCGCACACACACACACACACACACACACACACACACAGACCACGGTTACATCTACCTTACTTGTATATAACCATATCTTTTTTATTTATGTGGGGTGGGTGCATGCATGTGCATCCCTTCCCGTACGAGAATTTGGACCAATTAGATTAGATCGTGCACACAGCTCTTTGTCAGCAGTTCCTCCCAGCATGCACTGGGGCAGAAAGCAGTCAGAGCCATGTGCACGGGTCCTCAGTGAGCTGCACACTGATCAATGGAAACATTTGAGCGGCGGTATTGATCATGTGATTAGTACCAGCTCAGTGGCCTCTGTGGTTAGAGTGTCCGCCCTGAGACTGGGAGGCTGGGATTCAATTGGGTTCTATCATGCACGGCAGCCATATTGGAAAGAAATTGGGCCTCTTCCTTTCCTTCCTTCACAGGTGTTATCAATGAAACTAAAGAAGGCTCTGCTCCATGTAGTGTCGCACGGTGTCGTTCTCAAACATTTTAATTTCAAGGACCCCCATAACTTGGTTACATTTGTACACTCTCAGAGTTACACATCCGGACGGAGCCATTTGGAACCCCCTCAAGGAACCATGAGGGTCCCTGGACCCCACTTTGAGACCCACTTGGAGTGTTTCCAGTGAGCCAACATGCACAAATAGCAGCACCCTGTTTGACCAGAATGGAACTCAGCCTTAATTAGCGTAATTGGTAACACCTGCGAAGGAAGTGGCCCAATTTCTTTAGTCTTATTTAGTCAACAAAATTAAGACTGAATTATATCAAGCTGCCTCACTTGTTCTGTGACTGAACATATTTTCAACCTGGCATCTCTATTCTCTGCATGTCACTATATAGGCAAACATTTTTGTCACTTTTTTTCCTTTAAGAGCCAGGTACAAGCCTGTGTCGCGATGCGTTCTGAGCTTGTGGGCCAGCTGTTCTTTTAAATCATTTAGAATTTGTTTTGTTATTTAATATCATTAAAGAGTCGAAGAAACGGGGAAGACCCCCAACATTCTATACTAGCCATGACTACTATCAGAATATATAGGCCTAGAGCTTTACCTTTTTAGCAAACAAAAACTATTGTTGTAACTGCAGGATATCACCTGCCCTACTTTTAAATATCTAATAGCTGTCATTTGATACAGCATAATGAGTTATTGCAGACAGAATGACCATTGTATACTGTATACTGTACACACAAACTTAAAGGACGACTTCACCCATTTTCAACCTATCTTCATATAATAGATCCTCACTAATGCTCCTGATAAAATGGTGTCATTTTTTAAACTCAGTCTGTGTCTCATAGGAGGGCTGTGGACACTTCAGAAACCTGTCTACCAGTGACATCCTCGTTAGGAAGTTTTTTTTTTCTTCAATGTTTTTTATTTTTTATTTTATTTGTATTAACGCGAGAACAATGGCTTCCATTATAGCATGCTAACTTTCCAGGAATAGAAAGCCTGCAGTTTCTATTAGCTTGGATTCCCCATTGATGATGTCACTGGTAGGCGGGTTTTTGAACTGTCCACAACCCTCCTCTGAGACACAGACTGAGTAGACAAAAATGGTGCCATATTATCATGAGCATTTGGGTGAACCAATTATATGAAGACAGGTTGAAAATGGGTGAAGTCGTCCTTTAATACTATATACACACAGCCTCATTACTGTAGTTTCACAGTCATTTGTATCAATATATCTCAACTGATATCAATAATTATATTAAACTTATGGGTAAATTGTTATGAAGATAACCAGTCAGCATCAACTCCTACAACAGTTTGACCTAATTAGTTTATTACACTCGGAGCTCGTTAGACAAAATACGAATGTGTGAGGTGAGCATTGTTTATGTATGCATTAGCTGGAATATGATTTCTCCTGGTGGTTAATTAGCTCAGGTTTACATTAACGAGGTTTAATTGAAATGCTCTTGATCAGCATCTCGTTACTATGTTAATTAACAACGGGAGGTGACCTGCTTTGGTCGAGTGTCTTTGAAAATTACGCTATTTATGAAACTTCAAGAATTGAGAATAAAGATGAAATAAAAACACTGCAATTAATTATCATTCAGTCTTCTGTGTAAACAGGGAATAGGGCCTGCCAATTAGAGCACATCACATGTATTCTGTACCAGGGGTCTTCAAAGTTTTTCAGGCCAAGGACCCCTTAGCTGAGAGAGCGATGAAGCAAGGACCATATACTATAAAGAAAAACATCACGTGGATGCAACTGGGACATATCATCAGTGTTGTAGCCTGGG
>NC_139947.1:6524516-6629516 GCF_963454915.1 Gymnoscopelus microlampas | reverse complement strand
TAGAAAACACTGTTTATATCAGAGACAGCATTCATTCACTACACTAGAAAACACTGTTTATATCAGAGACAGCATTCATTCACTACACTAGAAAACACTGTTTATATCAGAGACAGCATTCATTCACAACACTAGAAAACACTGTTTATATCAGAGACAGCATTCACAACACTAGAAAACACTGTTTATATCAGAGACATCATTCACTACACTAGAAAACACTGTTTATATCAGAGACAGCATTCATTCACTACACTAGAAAACACTGTTTATATCAGAGACAGCATTCATTCACTACACTAGAAAACACTGTTTATATCAGAGACAGCATTCATTCACTACACTAGAAAACACTGTTTATATCAGAGACATCATTCACTACACTAGAAAACACTGTTTATATCAGAGACAGCATTCATTCACTACACTAGAAAACACTGTTTATATCAGAGACAGCATTCATTCACTACACTAGAAAACACTGTTTATATCAGAGACATCATTCACAACACTAGAAAACACTGTTTATATCAGAGACAGCATTCATTCACAACACTAGAAAACACTGTTTATATCAGAGACATCATTCACTACACTAGAAAACACTGTTTATATCAGAGACAGCATTCACAACACTAGAAAACACTGTTTATATCAGAGACATCATTCACTACACTAGAAAACACTGTTTATATCAGAGACAGCATTCACAACACTAGAAAACACTGTTTATATCAGAGACAGCATTCACTACACTAGAAAACACTGTTTATATCAGAGACAGCATTCATTCATAACACTAGAAAACACTGTTTATATCAGAGACAGCATTCATTCACAACACTAGAAAACACTGTTTATATCAGAGACAGCATTCACTACACTAGAAAACACTGTTTATATCAGAGACATCATTCATTCACAACACTAGAAAACACTGTTTATATCAGAGACCTCATTCATTCACAACACTAGAAAACACTGTTTATATCAGAGACAGCATTCATTCACTACACTAGAAAACACTGTTTATATCAGAGACATCATTCACAACACTAGAAAACACTGTTTATATCAGAGACAGCATTCATTCACAACACTAGAAAACACTGTTTATATCAGAGACAGCATTCACTACACTAGAAAACACTGTTTATATCAGAGACAGCATTCATTCACAACACTAGAAAACACTGTTTATATCAGAGACATCATTCACTACACTAGAAAACACTGTTTATATCAGAGACAACATTCATTCACTACACTAGAAAACACTGTTTATATCAGAGACATCATTCACTACACTAGAAAACACTGTTTATATCAGAGACATCATTCACTACACTAGAAAACACTGTTTATATCAGAGACAGCATTCATTCACAACACTAGAAAACACTGTTTATATCAGAGACAGCATTCATTCACTACACTAGAAAACACTGTTTATATCAGAGACAGCATTCATTCACTACACTAGAAAACACTGGGTGTGCACCGGCTTCGAATGCTATCAATGCATTGAATGGGAGATTATCACGTTTTATCAGACCATTGAATGGGCGAAGTAGGCGAGCTACCGTCTACCCCGCGATTTGTCAGACCATTCATTGGGCGTAATCAGGAGCTACTGACCTACCGACGGAGGCGGAGCAGTCCCCACAACAATATTTACGATTCTGTCCATATCGGTACATAACTCGAACGGCGCTGAGTAGGCACAGGCGAGCGTCGCACCGCTCCGGACGGCAACTCAGTCGCCTTAGCTCCTTCGGTGGCCCGTCGCGGGGCTCCAGCTCGCCTGAGACTGCGCGCCTCCGTCATGGTCCGAAACCGAAACAACCAAAACCAAAACCGAAACTGAAGTATTTAAGTCATCTCCGTCGGTAGGTCAGTAGCTCCTGATTACGCCCAATGAATGGTCTGATAAATCGCGGGGTAGACAGTAGGTCGCCTACTTCGCCCATTCAATGGTCTGATAGAACGTGATAATCTCCCATTCTATGCATTGATAGCATCCGAATCAGGTGCAGGAACAGTATTTTCTAGTTATTATTATTATTCCGCCCCTTTTCGGATTGGTCAAGCTTCACGTGACATCACAATATGTAATATAAATAGGTAAGACAGAATCTATCAGGAAAAGTACTTTCTAGTGTGATACTATCAACATTCTTAGTGATCCCACACTGTTTCTTCAGGAACAGTACTTTCTAGTTATTATTGTCTCCGCCAGGAGACTATTGTTTTCGTTTTCGTCCTTCCGTGTGTCCACCAAGCTAACATTGGTCAAGCTTCACGTGACACGTGACAATATGTTGAAAGGGTGTGCTTTGATTGGCTAGCGAGACGCATGATGAAATAGAGACCTAGGTGTGTCACTTCCAAAGACTGTATGTCTTTGGAAGTGAGGTAAGACACACCTATCCATCAGCCAAGCTAACATTGGTCAAGTGACACGTGACAATATGTTATATTGACAGGATTAATGGAGTATCTTTTCCTCTCCGTCCGTCTCATGTGTCCGTCTCAGAACACCCAACATTGGTCAAGCTGCATGTGACATCACAACATGTTATATAAATAGGTAAGACAGGATCAATCAGTCTTACCTATTTACTTATCTAGTTTTCTAGAACATTTCTAGAAAACTATGGTTAAAGATAGGGTAAGTGATTTCCTTTGGTTAAAATAGCACGGGTCCGCTGGCGGAGACCTGTGCTCCGAGGAGCACATTTTCTAGTTATTATTATTATTATTCGTTCTATTTGTACACTGCTATTTTGTCCCAAAGTGACTGCAAAAGATTGGTGCTATTTGTTAAAAAAAAATAAACGTTATAGGCCTATACCCTGTTTATTTAACATCTAACATGTGACAAAACGAAATGTGACATAGCTCTGTTTAACACACTGCTGTACCCTAGAGGCTCTAACTGTATATACTTTCCCCATTTTCAACTGTTTTTATTACTCTCCGCAGGAGAGTATTGTTTTCACTTTCTAAATATGACACACCGATTGGTCAAGCCTCACGTGACACGTGACAATACGGTGAAATACTGTATAAATACATGGCATCACTTTGACAGTGTCTGTGCCACTGTCAAAGTGAGGTAAGACAGGAACCATCACGAAATGGCTGCATGGCTGATACATAATTGGCAGATAGGACAGATAGGACACTTATATAGACAGGAGGGATATGACACTTACACAGACGGATAGGACACTTACAGTACACAGACAGGACGGATAGGACACTTATACAGACAGGACGGATAGAACACTTACACAGACAGGACGGATAGGACACTTACATAGACAGGAGGGATATGACACTTACACAGACAGGACGGATAGGACACTTACAGTATACAGACAGGACGGATAGGACACTTACACAGACAGGAGGGATAGGACACTTACACAGACAGGAGGGATAGGACACTTACATAGACAGGACGGATAGGACACTTATACAGACAGGACGGATAGGACACTTATACAGACAGGACGGATCGGACACTTATACAGACAGGATGGATAGGACAGTTAGAACATAATAATTAGAACATTCCCAACATTCCCAACACAAGTCTGGTAAGAGTGAGGTAAGACAGGAACAATCACGAAATGGTTGAGAAATGGCGGATACTGTAACAATTGGATAGGACACTTACACAGACAGGACGGATTTTCAGCATTCCAACCTGGAGACACACAGACAGGACGGATAGGACACTTACATAGACAGGACGGATAGGACACTTATACAGATAGAACATTCCCAACATTCCCAACAGCGGAGAGTTGTGCTCCGAGGAGCACTTTTTCTAGTTAGATTTTGACACTTGCTTTGGCAATGTAAACATATGTTTTCTCCTGCCAATAAAGCTCCTTTGGATTTAATTGCTATTGGGGGATCGATGTGTCAATCAACCTGAGCCCATTCAGCCCAACCTGTTGATGAATCGAGGAGGCGGGACTAAAAGGTTGAAAGCTGAAAGCAGGAAGAGAAAAGAGAGACGTCGGCACCGTTTCAGAGAAACAGAACAAGTGTACACGGTCAGTGTTTAAAGAATAAACGGGGTAATCTGTAATTGAATCCTGTTGAATCTCAGTTAAGAGCCACAGGGTTTGTATATCAGTGTGGTTTAGTCCTGTGAGGAGGAAACGCGGAAGAGTTGTGTGTTTCAGTGTAACCTAGCTAGTAGCTAATACTAAGCTAAAGCTAAAAAGGGAAACAGTCGAGCTGTCCACTAACACTGAGGAGAAGAGGATATTTTTGCGCCAAATGTTGAGTGATTATTAGTACTACAGTCTATGAGATTTTTTTTTTTTTTTAATGATATTTGCTAAGGATAGAACGTTCCATTCAGTGCGTGGGGTTTACTTGGCAGTGTTGCCAGATTTTGCGAGAGAAATGAGCAATCAGGTCTATGAAAACAAGCCTAAAAGAAGCGACTAGGCAACGGATTTGAAAATGACTGATCTACAAGTTCCCAACGCATAGCGATGTGACGCGTTGTGAGCGTGTAGATCTGCTATTTTCAAAACAAATGAGGGAAAAAATCTTACAGACAATTTTAATCGTGGAATATTTGGCTTTTTACAGGGGCCAGTTCGGAATTGCATATTTAATATCGTTGTTCTTCATGTACGTCCACATTTCTGTCTCTTCCTGGCTGTGTGCATAAGTACAGTTCCCCGTGTAGTTGCACTTCTTCTGATTGTAAGTGCTCTTTTAGGGCGGTTTTTAAGGAGAGGACTCAGAGGAGGGTTTCACATTTTTGTGGCATAGCAGTAGAACGAATGTAGACCCTTGTTTGAGTCAAATATGGATTGAACGTGATTTGTGGAGCTCCCTCTGGTGTTGTGAATGTGGACGTCATTGACGTTTTTGAAGTAGTTTGACAGGTACATACAGTACTGTACATGGGTGTCTGTGGTGTAGTGTATCTTGTAGACCAGGCCCATTGCAAGTTGCTGTACTCTGTCCTCTACCCTGAGCCATCCCACCTTAGCAAAGTGAGCAGGGGTTAGATAAGTTGTAGATGTAAGGCCAAGCAGTTGCCTGCTCCTACTAAGCCTGCTCCTCCTTGATTTACAAGCAACTTTACAGAAAAACAAGCCCAAAGTAGCTTATAATAAGCAGACATGGCAACACTGGTAGTGAGCTTCAGCACGTTGCTGCACCAGCTGTGGCAGTACAGTAGAAGTGCTCAGAGCCTTGCAACTGCACTACTTGGGTCTACCTATAGCAGTGGTTCTCAACCTTTTCAGGCTGTGACCCCCACAATAATCATATTAATTTGAACTGGGGACCCCCTCCAAAATAATCATATTTGAACTGTGGGAACACCCCCCCCCCCCCCCCCCCAGCATTGACAAACACTTGGAATTGAAGCATTACATTTAATTTGACTTGGTTCCACAGATAAATATTATGAAAATAGCAGATCTACAAGCTCAGAACTCCTCGCAAGTGAGCTTGTAGATCTGCTATTTTTACAATTTCTGCCTCTTTCTTATATTATTTGACAATTTGTTTGACCAGTTTTTATTGTATAGTTTGTTGATTACTTTTTAATTTTTCAAAAGATTGGATACATGTGTATATGGATCGACCCGTATTTACTCAGAGGACTGAGGAGGCTGTACATATGTGTTAGCCTCGCGTAGCCAGACAATATCACACGACACACTGCGTGGATATTAGTCTGGTCCCTATCAACGGTAGATTTTCTTCCAAGGGGCGGTTACAAAAAGATCCAAACGGACTCTATTGGTTAGACCTAAACCAATCAGAGCAGTGCTTCCTTGAACGAACCAATCAGAGCAGTGCTTCCTTGTACGTCATTGCTCCAAATAAGGTGATAAGCCCGCCCACATTTGGATACTGGGCCCTGGTTGGCTCCGCACAACTGCGGAGGGAGAGAATTGAAATCTCTATGGAGGGGGGCCAGACCTAATCTGCCGAGGGCTAAAGTGCATGCAATTTTGCAAAGGCAGATTCGTCTGGAACCAGGCTACATATGTGTGTGTGTGTGTGTAGATTCTGTAGAATATTAGAATTTGACTATTATCAGTTTCTGGCATGCCTAGTAGTCAGGTATTTATTCAAGTGATTGATTTGCTTTTTTTTTTTACTTGCAGACTCAACAATGGTAACCCGGTGCTGCGTTATTGGATGCAAGAACTATTCTCACGACCGGAAAGGCAAACGGCTCGATAATGGAGTGCAATTTTTCAGCATTCCAACCTGGAGGCAACACCATGGACAACAGATATCCGAGTTAACAAAGAGGCATCGCATGGCTTGGGTATCAGCAGTAAAACAACCAGACATCACCATCAACAGCGTTGCCAAACATTTTGTTTGTTCACGGCATTTTCTCACTGGTAAGTTATTCAAAACACATGCACCTGTGGTTTAACCTGACTCTGCCAGATGGAAGAAGCCTGCGTCACATTTGTTTCACAGGCTACTTCCATCTGTCACCTCAGTAGCACAATCGATGAAGGGGCGGTCCGTTTTTTCCCCCCAAGCTACTTGGCAGGTGATTGGATGATCCTGAAAAACCGTAAGAGGACGCATTTAGCCCACAATGAGGAGCGATGATTTGGGAGTCGGGGGTAACAACGCTAGCTGCAGAAAGTTTAGAAACCGACCCACTGACTTTATTTGGGAGAAAAAGAAAGCGGTTGGTGGTGATGCTGATATAAAGACATGAACTAGGACTTCAGCTGTGCATGGTTGTAAATGGCCAATCTCAGACACCTGACTTCATATTTTGAGAGAAAAAATATATAATTTAGTAATTCAATTAAAAAATAATGAAAAGGGAGGCGTTCCCGGCTCCACAGTTACAACTTCATCCTGGGGGAAACACTGAAAGTGGAAATAAAGAATATCTTAAAATAAAAGCATACATTGCTGGCCTTTTCATATATGAATATTTATTCAAAAATGAAATCACAGCAGTGATTTGTAGGCCTACCGCATCAATTAAATGAATGAATAATATTGCAGTCAATCAATAAAAGCACACATTTGTAAACTCAAGCTTATTAACCCATTAAGACCTGGAACTGTGTCATTTTCTGACAAGCTCATAGCGCTGCACCGAGTGGCGCGCTACGAGCTTGTAGATCTGCTATTTTTGAAAATTCGTGAAAATGTGTGCAAATCTTTGAATATATATATTTTTAAAGCGAACATTTTTAACTCAAATCTTTGCTTCTGGGGGTCCCTGGAATCAAATATTTTGATGGGGGTCCGCGGCCAAATACATAATTTTGGGGGTCCTTGACATGAAAAAGATTGAGCACCACTGATTAGGGATGGGTATCGTTAGGATTTTTACGAGTCCGGTTCCGGTTCTGCTTATCGGATCCGGTTCCTATCGGTTCCATATTTCGGTTCCAAAATGGTAAAAAAATAAGAGGTCAAATGTTTATTTAATAGAGATGCACCGAATGAAAAAATCTTGGCCGAAACTAATACCGAATACAGGAAACACTTGGCCGGAAACCGAATAGCCGGAAATTATTAATTAAAAAAAAATATATATACATTTTTTTTAAAGTTTTTTGTACCATTGCTGCCATGGCTGTGCCTCTGTTGTAGAGCTACATGATTATGGCAAAACTTATCATAACTATAATGGGTCCATATTGAGATCAGTTATTTAAAACATTTATTTATTGTGTAGAATTATTGATTTACTATTGTATAGTAATAAAATACAATATGCCTCAAAACATTACCCTGCCATATTCAAGAAATTAAAACAAATATTGAATAGCCTAGCAAAAGGCATTATAATGTCTGCATTTGCATTATTGCACACACAGCCAAAATGCATTAATAATATTAGGTCTGCCATTCTTTCCTTTTGAAGAAGTCACTTTCAGTTTCATTTTTGAAAGACACACACACACACACACGCGCACACGCACACACACACACACACACACACACACACACACACACACACACACACACACACACACACACACACACACAATCAAACAGAAGCGTTCACAGCTGGTGTTAATTATTTAGCCCTGCGCGAGTTCTTAACTAGCGCTGGTTTTCCAACTAACGTTACACCCTCTGACATGTGGATTCTAGTTTTCAAGTTGACAACAGCAAATCTTGGTTACAAAGTTTGCAGGGCAGGTTATTCCTTTCCTTACTACTTCAGTTCAGATGGTGGTGAGTGAGTGAGGGGAGGGGGGGCGATGCGGGGAGGAATGCCCGTAGAGAAGCAGCAGTGTCTACTCTTCCATATGGAGAGACGCTACTGATCTATACTTCTCCATACATAGGTGTTTTACCGGATTTGTGATTTTTGCTCAGATTGTGCTGTTTGTGTAGGACTTCTAACGCCTTTGTTTGAACGGCTTTTAGCGCATCTAGGAACCGATATGCAGAACCGAAATTACATATTTTGTTTGGGTACCCGGTACCGACAATTTCTTTATCGGTTCCGTACCGGAACCGTATTTCGGTACCCAACCCTACCACTGATATAGAAACATACGTTTTTCAGAAAACTGTTGAGATTTAGGAGACATGTAGAATCGGCTTCAGGTCTCAATGGGTTAAACACAGTTTGTTCCCAGAACCACCAGAGCTTTTAAATCCAGCACTCGATATTATCTTTGGTCACCGAACGTGTGCTTTTTTCCATCCCAGCCCGGGCGGCAGCTGTTAGTAACTGGTTGGGTTTTCTGTGAGCATGACCTCTCCGCTCAGTAATGATTAACCATGTTAGATTAATCAAAAACACCCGTCCTTGGTTCTGGTGACTCATCCTGCCCTCCTAATACGCGAGGGGGCCGTGTTTTTTCAATTTCTTTTTTCATTTATTTTTTATATATTTTTTGGAAAATGAAAAAAATAAAATACAATAAAAAAATAAAATAAAATAAATGAAAAAAGTAATCGGAAAAACACGGCCCCCTCACGTATTAGGAGGGCAGGGTGAGTCTCCAGAACCAAGGACGGGTGTTTTTGATGAATCTAACATGGTTAAAATAGAGTTTGAAGTTACAATGGGTTTGTGTAGGAAGGGGGCGTGTCTGATAAAATGAATATCAAATATCTAAATAATGAATCAAGCAACTTAAAAACTGTCTGGGGGGTTCACAAAGGCCTGAGTAGATGATAAAATTACCAAAAGTTTTTTTGAAAGTGAAATATCCCCTTAACTCCCAAGAGGGTACAAATGGAACCATGGTCCAAATTTTGTGCTCTTGCTCTTGGAGTTACAAAAACTCCTTTAAGCCACTCGGCACACGCACATATTGAACTTCATTCCTGCTATATTATAACTATCTAGTTTAGTCTATGAACAGCTAAATCAGTTCTGTGTGTGTGTGTGTGTGTGTGTGTGTGTGTGTGTTAGGGCTGCACGATATATCGTTATCGCTATCGCGGTATGAACGTGCGCGATGTCAGTATCGCAAAAGGCAACGATATCGGCGATATAAATCCCCCTGCTCGTCCACTACTAACGCGAGCAACATCCCTTTATTTTAGCCAGTAAATAAACCAGCCCTCCGTTTCTCCCTCTCTTCCGTGTGTGTGTGTGTGTGTCAGCTGCGCGATTTTCCTGTGAATACGTTTTTCTTTTAGACACCAGTCAGTGCCTTTGGTTGAGGTTGGTAGGTTTGATTTGTAGCCTATATTCCAGTTTAAAATGCTGCGGACCGAGAGAGAGAGAGAGAGAGAGAGAGAGAGAGAGAGAGAGAGAGAGAGAGAGAGAGAGAGAGAGAGAGAGAGAGAGAGAGAGAGAGAGAGAGAGAGAGAGAGAGAGAGAGAGAGAGAGAGAGAGAGAGAGAGAGAGAGAGAGAGAGAGAGAGAGAGAGAGAGAGAGAGAGAGAGAGAGAGAGGATTCCATAGTAGCCTACCGAACGATGTGCCCCATGTTTTTTTCAACAGCAAAATATAGATTAACACGTTTAGTCCATATCGTGCAGCCCTAGTGTGTGTTTGAGGGGTCAAGTGGCCGTCTTTGACGTCAACTCTCACGCCACGACAAACCCACTTTTTTTTCAAATTTCTTGATTTTTCGGTTGCCACTGTGCGACCCCACTTTGGGCCCATATTTTGAGAACCGCTGTTCTAGGCCATTAATGAGAACTGCAGTGCTGAAAAGCACTCCCTTATTGGTTTCATGTCCAGTGGAGCCTCCTTGCCGATAAACAAATCTGTGTTCTTTTCAGGCAAACCAGCTGATGAAATGCTTGACTGTGACACTGACTGGTCACCGACATTACACCTGGGACACACAGAAGTTAAGGCATCACTGTGCGACACAGAGCGGTCTAACCAGAGCACAAGGAGACTGCAGGCAGTGAACAACACTGCATCTGCAGAACCAGCTCCACAGAGGCCAGAGGCGGATGAAGGCGTACCACAGCCTCCGTCAACAACCTGTGATGAATCTGATGATGCTTCGGAGGTTGTTGAGGCAGGGCCAGAGGTGCACAACCCTGAAGAAGAGCAGGAATGCAATCCATGTGGCCTCGGGCGTAAGGACATTAACCGCTTGTTGGAGGATTACAGGACGGTGAAGAAAAACCTCTCCCAAAAGCAATTTGATGAGCAGTACTTTAAAGACAACGATGAGAGAGTTAAGTACTACACTGGGCTTCCATCCTTTGCTATGCTGATGACTGTGCTGTCAGCAGTGGGTCAATTCTTAGAGGCTGACCGAAAGCTGTCTAAGTTCCAAAAGCTTGTCTTAACTCTCACGCGACTGAGGCTGGACTGGCCAAACGTGCACCTTGCACACATGTTCCGCATAGACCCGACAACTGCGGCCATCACATTCAAAAACACCATAGATGTCTTTTTTTTTTCAGAGCTTAGACATTGTGTGTTTTGGGCAGAGAGAAAGTTCATTCACGATAGCATGCCTCGAGAATTTGAGGAGGTGCTCGGAAAGCGCTATGCGATTATTATTGACTGCTTTGAAATTGCTACCGAGAGACCAGCTCGGCCATTTCAACAATTCACAACACACACACACACACACACCCAGAAATATCTCATGTGCATCGCGCCATTTGGAATCGTCACTTACGTTTCCAAAGGGTGCTCAGGGGTTGTCGATGACATGACAGTGGCTTTAACCTGTGGTCTTCTCCAGAGACTACAGAAAGGCGACTTGGTGTTTGCGGATCGTGGATTTAACATCAAAGAGAGCGCAGCAATGATGTGTGCAGAAGTGACAGCCCCTAACACAAAAGGACAATGTCATCTGGATGATGTGGAACAGACCGAGAAGATTGCTCGCCTCAGGATCCCCGTGCGGAGGCTTGTTGAAAATGTACGCAACAAGTTCACAATGCTAAGTCACACCATACCAGCGTGCTTTTGCCTCCCATGTGAAGATGAGGACTGTACTTGGCTCGACAAGATTGTGCGTGTTTGCTGTATCTTGACCCAAATGTGGACATGTCATAGTCAAATAGTCACTAGTCTACTTTCACACGATCTGCATCTTGAACCAAGGTCATAATGAAGAAGGTACAGTCAGCCTATGGGGCCGGGCAGACGCCATTGACGCGCATGGGAACCAAAACTGGAACTGGAAGTTTGGTGTCATACATTGAAGTCTATGGCAGCCGGCTGGTCCAGCTTGTGAACAAACACTATTTTATTTCTGAACGATTCCGTCCTTAATCAGTTAATCGGTTCAGGAATATAAAAGAAGACATATCACAGGTTGTTTTTCAATGTGCACACTGTTTAATTTTATTGAGGCATCTAAACAGCGGCTTGTATCATTTCTAGCAGTGTTGCCAGATTTTGTGAGAAATAAGCAACCAGGTCTAGCAAAACAAGCCCAAAAGAAGCAACTAGGACATTAGGCCATTATGAGCGATTGAAACCTATATTATGTATACATTGAATCTGTATACAAAAAAACTTGAAATAAAATGTGAAATATTTGGAAGATTTTTTAAACATTTTAACACAAATCTGGTACAGGGCTGCCTGGCACAAAACATTTTCAGATGGGGGTTAGGGGACAAATGCATATTCATTTGGGGTTCCATGACATGAAAATATTTGAGAACCACTGGTTAAAATAATTAAAAAATTGTGACTTAAATAAGCAGCTACATTTTAGAAACGAGGCCAAAATATTTCAACCCGTAACTACCAATATTTACGAGCAACTTCACAGAACAATAAGCCCAAAGTCACTTATAATAAGCTGGCATGGCAACACTCTTTTCTGACTTCGCAGTATCGCAAGATTTGGTGGTCAGGCGGTCAATGATGGACAGTCTTGCGATACTTCGGCACGTTCAGAAACGTACTTTGTGCTCTTTAGATTGCTCAATAAACGTATACAGTGTACACATCAAAAAGCAACACAGCAGAAAACCATGTATTTTATTTTCCTGGGCTGAGTATTTCACAATAGTTGCAGTCGTTCAGAAATAGTGTTTGTTCTAAGCTGGTCCACCATGGCTCTCATTGACTCCAATGAAGCGTGGTAGAGAATATGGGGTTTAACACAATGCCTGCCAGAGTTTTTTCAGAACAGTCTGTAGCCTCTGCCAGGGTTTTGCCATGATTTTGGTACCTGTTCGCGTAGCCACAGATTTTTTTCCTCCAGTATGATTGATCCCCAGATGGTTTCTAATCACAGATGAGATTCAGGTGTGGTTTCACAAATGTCAACGAGGTCATTTTGACCTCGTTGACATGTGTTGTTTGATGTTTCAATATAGCTCAAAACCAGTAGTTTTAAACCAAAAAACAAAGTGAATTGTTTGTCCGTTTGAATTTTAACATTGAAGTGAATGGAGCAGCAAATCTTCGAACATTTTTAGCTCCTAATCTGTTCGTAATTCGACAAGGGTTGAAATTATAAAACAATTCAAAAAAAATATATATATATTAAAAAAAAAAAAAAGAAAAAAAAAAATCCCCTTTTTTCAAAGACGTATATATACGTCTTTGGCGGACAACAGCTGATTATTAAAAGACGTATATATACGTCTTTGGCAGGTAATCAGTTAAGTGGCTAAACTGTATACTTTAGACTTTTTGATAACTGTCATTGTTCTGTAAATACTCACTCATATCTGCTGTTTTTTTAATTTCTATTCGTTATTGTCATATTTTTACACCGTATCACTACTTTGGACTTTGTACCAAACGTTATCTTGTGGTGTTAATAAACATCGTTGAATCCTGAAACGGTGTTATTCTTATATTGCTGTGAACTTTGCTTGAAGACTGCAGAGAGACTTTTCTTTTGGTAGGCCTACCTTTTATTTATACAGGAAGTCTTGTTGACATACAAGATATCCTTTACGAGGGAGCCCTGTTCAGGATAGGAGCATTACAACAAGTTGCCGCTTATAAAACATACAAACATTTACATAAAAAGACAGGGTCCCCACGGTCATGAAATTCCTGGAAATATTTTGAAATTAAAAAAAATAATAATCCAGTACTGGAAAAGGTTTGGAATTGATCAAACTTCATCAAAGGTCCTGGAATCTATCAAGGGTCCTGGAAAGATATTTGTCTATGCATTGTTTTTGGCTATTGATTTTTTTTAATACAAAACCTTTTCATAAACATGTATAACATTACACGAAATATGTAACATATGTAGTTTTTCGCCGAAAAGGCTGTGTAACACCCCATCCGCACTGCCAGCGATGCGACGTGACGCGACGTGATGCGACGCGAGCGGGCGATGAAATCTCATTAAAATACATGTTTTTGAATGAGACCGTCCTGACCTACCGCAAGCGACAACGAACCGTGCAACGACGTCGTCCACCCCTCCTATTTTCGCTCGCAGGCTCTATTTGAGCGAGGTTTCGCGGCTGTGCCCCACCCCCAAACACTTTTTATTGTTTTTTATTTATTTATTTTGCTACACTGCTTATCTTTGGGCATTGTACATAGGAGTAAGAGACACATTATTGCGCTGAATGATTGTTATATAGGCCTGGAAATTGGGCTAAATATTCTGGAAAGGTTTTGGAAAAGTTTTGGAAATTCATTGCTAAAAATGTGTGGGGACCCTGAAAAGAGAACATTTAAAATAAGGTAAGAGTGTGACATTTAAAATAACTTAGGAGTGTGACAGTGTCATAAGGCACAAAACTAAACTAAATAACACCAATAGAAGCAAACAAAAACATTTAGCCAGGGAAGCAGTTGCACTGTCTCAGAATAGGGATGCTATCCTGTTTAGTGGTTAATAACACCACTTGTAACTTCACTATAAAGGACAGACATTTACTTTAATTATGGTGCTCTTTATTTATTTACATTTATTTAGTGTTTCTCAAACTCTTTCATGTCAAGGACCCCTAAATTGATATTTACCGGTATGTAGCTTGTACATGTGCTATTTTTGAATAGTGAACATATAAATGGATAGAGTTAAAATGAGTGTGATGCCGTATTAATATACTTACTGTAGCTCTGGAGTAAGCGCTTTAAATTTGAAATCTGAGCGTTTATATAGATGTACGGACCGTAAATGGAGAAAGTGCAAACACCAGGTTTAAGTTCATCCCTGACTAAGTTTTCATGTACCGCATGGTAAGAGTACATATAGTAGCAGTTAATAAATGAATTGATCATCAACTAATTTATGCGTAAGATTTTATTTAAGCTTCTTTTCCCTCAGGAACATCATGTACTGTAAGCAATCCAAGCTACGGTGCTTGTGAAAGTTCTCACATGTTCTCTTTAAACATTATCAATACAAACGATGATGAGAGAAACCCTATGCATCAACTGCTACCTGAGTGTACTGTACTTATCGAGTGGAATCTGGTTGTATTATCAATACCAATTTACAAATACTATCCAGGCATTAGCAGATCGTTACAGAAATGATTGATTAAATCCAATAGCTGAATGTTTGCGAATTGAATTATCATTTGTACTTTAATATTATTTCTGAAGTTAATTAGTGTGTTTCTGTGTGGTGTCATTCTGAGAGTGGTTTTGTTGTGCTCTTTAACCTGTAGTGAACAGTTGTTTCTGTCAGCTGTTTTCTGTGTTTTAGCAGTGCAGAAATAGTTTGTGAGTGATCACGTGGGTATTTTTTGTATGAGAGTACCGGTAGTGTATCAGAGACAGATCTGAGACGGAGGGTGATATATTTGAGGGTTTAGTTTTACCATTTTTCCATGTACGTCGTCTGTGTCCTTATTGTAATAATAAAACTGTATCCTCTTAATTCAGATCAGACTCTGTGGTTTATGTGTGGGATAAGGATAATTCCTTTTAACAGGTCGTTCATGAAAGTCCTTGCGGTCTTGTTTCCAATGAGAACCTGTGAGCAATTAGGGGTTAAGAGTCTTGCTCAGGGACACATTTCATTTCATCGACGCATATGCTGATCTGGCCTGGAATCGAACCTAGGGCAACCAGGGCCTCTGGCTCCGTAGGCGGGTTCACTAACCATTCAGCTATGGCTGCCCCTGTGTTTTCTTCTCTGACTGTATTTTCATATGATCCACAACAAGATGTTCAATATCCAGAGTGACTTCAGTAAGTTGCATGAACCCTAGTAACCTAATACACGGTCAAGTAAATAGAGTGCAAAGAAATCAATTAACTGCCACACATGGATTCCAGGTAAACGTCAAACCTAGCATCCATCGAAACAAAATGGTTATGTGTATACCTAACACATGTGGACATGTAACCAACATGCATCTGCATAGTAGATTCATTCATGTTTATGGTGGGGATATGTTATATCCCTGCTTCTGGTTAGACTGATTTAAATGCATGCATCTTTTTGGGAAATGCAGACTGTCTGTCTGTTATGTTTGATACTTGATCAAATATAAAAGATCAGCCTTTTCAATTGTGATAGATCACATTTTTTATAATATTGTGATATCATAATTGAACAATTATTTAACAACAACGTTAAGTCATGGCATCTAGTTTTGAGGATCTTATTGTTTGCATTAATACATTCATTGGTGATGCTGTAGTGACACCTAATGTTATCATGGGGTAGTGCACCTACTCTGTTCACTGTAACAGCACCTCCACAAACATTAATAAAGCACAGGTGATGTTAAAAGTATGTTGTTATAATGAGCCCTGTAGTTTGTAAAAAAACAATGCATGCATTTTATTTTGCTTTTACTAAGCTCTTGAGGTAGGGTAAATGATATTGTTTTATTATAACAAGTGTTGGCTCTATATTCTGATAGGACTCATGTCTGGTGTCTGTACAATAACAGTCTCTCCAGCTCTTTGATAAACAGAAAACACATTTTTAGGGCGGGATACCAATTTTATCCAAAAAGGAGAGAGAACTCACGCAGGATATAGGATATACATTGAAAGTGAAATTGGAAGTGATGACACAAAGAGGATCACCAGCAAGTGAAGGAACTTGTAACAAGTAGCGCTTGCAGATTCTGCTTGTAGAAAAGCATCTTTAATGTTTATTTTAACTGGAACGGCAACACTATAAAATCTAAGCAAATGGTTACTTCTCTCCTGATTGGCTGAACATTTGCAACCCACCTGAAAATGTATATTCTGTTTATTAAAGAGCTGGAGAGACAGGGAGACACCTGTTACTGAACAAACACACTATAGCAATGATTACTATCAGTGCTTTAACATTTTAATAAAAAACATTTTGTTTTCACCAAAAATATCACTTACCCTGCCTTTTATTTTGAGTTTTTGAGGTAGTCTTGAGACTAAACTGGGTGCAGATTCTTGACAATAATACACATTGAAGAAACATCCGCACTCCCTGAAGAAGTTTAGGAGTCTTTAATGATGATGATCCGCATGCAGCAGCAGTCTACAAAAAGGCACATAGGCCTTCGTCAGAATTACTGATCAAACCTTCTGTACCCACAGCCATATTAACTGCTTCTAGCTGTTTCTCCCTCTGCTAGGAGATATACAGTGCTGGAAGAAGTTCTCTAATTTTTTAATATATTTTTTTTACTTAATTGTGTTAAATTTACAAGCTCACAACACAGGCTTTACGCCCTATTTCACATACATTGAACATAGCAGATCTACAAGCTCGCAACTCACCACTGCCATTAAGCATATCATCATCATGACAGCATGCTGTTATATGAGCAGCATGTGAAGAAGAGACAATTGGGGGAAGGATGGAAAATTCACTTTAATGAGTCTTGCCATATATTTATACAGGGTTTGGCTGCCGCAACATATTTGAGGCTGAGTTTACTTGGTTGAGGCAAGGTTCTGGCAACACCTACCTGTTTACGGCGTCAGCCGGCTTATATGGCAACCGCCTGCCATGGCCATGAAAACCACTCCCTCTAGTCATGTCCTCCAGAGCGGAGGCATGAAATGTTTGTGTGCAGCATGGTGAGCTAAACAAGGTGTGTTTAAAACTGCAACTTGGTCTTATATTGATGCACTGTTAAGTTCCCTTTTTGCAAATGTTATGAGTTTCATTGATGGGTTGTTTATTTGTTTGGTTTCAGTTTGTTCACTGTTTTGTGTTATGTTGGATCCCTGGACTTCATTCACTTCCCTTTGTTTCTCAGTGCAGCCAGAAAGGTGATTTAATTTGCTGTAATTTTCCTTTTTTACCTTTTTTGTCACGTTGTGTTTTGTTATTCTTTATGCTGATTATTACCTTTTCTTTCTCACAGTTTTGACGGGTTTTAATAAACTCTGTAAACCGAAACAACTGACTCGTTCTTGACGAAGGGAGTGACAGTCAAAACTTTATGCAACCACGACGATGGCTGTCCAGGGTATCCCAAGCTGAGGAGGTCTTCTAGCCTGCAGCAACCCAGCCGAGCCACGGGTCCAAGCGGCCGGCCGGCCGCTTTCTAACAACGCTATCCCGTCGCTGCACGGACAGGAGCTGCTTGGAGTAGCCCACTCCTTCATGCCCCCCCCCTTTCCCCACTCCCCCAATAGAACAAAGTGACACGAACTTGTGAGCCACCACAAACACTCATCGCACAACAGGTTAGTACACACTCTTGAGAGTTCCAAACGGAACGTGTGCTATCAAAGGTGCTTGAAGAGACATTAAAGACTAAAGAGACATTTGAGAAGAAATCGCATTATTTATATGCCTTTGAACCAGTCATTTGAGTGAATCAAACTTTTCGGGTTTATTATTGGTGAAACATATGGTGGTTCTTTGAATTGCATTATGGGTTTGTTTAATTAAATGCAAAAAACTGCACTTTAAGGTCTGCAGAAATGGATTAATCTGGTTTTAAGCTTATGGTGATATTTATGGGTTTAAGTGTATGGTAAAGTGTGTGTGGTTATATGGAAAATGTCTAAACAAGGGTCAAAGACAAAGCCACCAGCACAGTCTAAGCAACCAGCACAACCCACAGAACAGCCACAAATGGAACCAGTGGAACCACATGAATTTATCAAACCAAAAGAACCAGTACAGGCCCAAGAAAAGGCACAAACCATAGAACCTGCAAATGTACCTACGCAAGAAAAAGAAGCCCCAGGCTCTAAGGTGTTTAAAGATGCTGGGACAGCAGTTGAAAAACAGGTTTTGGCGCCCCGCCGAGGTGAAAGAGAGCGCACTTTAACCGAAAAAGGAAAATTACAGCAAATTAAATCACCTTTCTGGCTGCACTGAGAAACAAAGGGAAGTGAATGAAGTCCAGGGATCCAACATAACACAAAACAGTGAACAAACTGAAACCAAACAAATAAACAACCCATCAATGAAACTCATAACATTTGCAAAAAGGGAACTTAACAGTGCATCAATATAAGACCAAGTTGCAGTTTTAAACACACCTTGTTTAGCTCACCATGCTGCACACAAACATTTCATGCCTCCGCTCTGGAGGACATGACTAGAGGGAGTGGTTTTCATGGCCATGGCAGGCGGTTGCCATATAAGCCGGCTGACGCCGTAAACAGGTAGGTGTTGCCAGAACCTTGCCTCAACCAAGTAAACTCAGCCTCAAATATGTTGCGGCAGCCAAACAGGGTATACTGTAGGCCAAAAGTAGCAGATCTACAAGTGCAGCAGAGTAGCTCAGCCTGAACCCAAAGTCTAATAATGATCTCCCCTAGCCAAGGAGGGATTCACTCTGGTCCCAGACCCTCGAGGCAGACTATTAGTCCTGTAGCAAGCCCTCAAAAAAGGCCTTCGTTTTTGAGATACCCCTACCCGAGTTAGAACAAACCACAACCATGTTTTTTCTTATCTTTAGGGTCTCCCATTAATGAAATGGATTGTTGTGAAATTTTATTTTGGGGCAAAATTAGTTTTTTGGGCTATTCTTTAGAACTACCTCAATCTCTGAAAAAGGCAAATCCGAATAGGGCAAAGGTGACCAAAAATGCTATAACTTGAGAATGCTCACTCTTAACTTCATCAAATTTGCTGAGGTATGAACCAGGTGTCTACCCTACATCACCAAAGAGTCAGAATGTAATTACAAAAAAAAAAAAATACTGAAATATAGTCCTTTAAACATACTTTTAGTTTAGGCGGAAATGGTACCTTTGTAGTGTGGACTCCTCTACTTTCCCTCATTTAGAAAAACAACATACATTTATGTCAAATAAGCTGTTACTGCATAGCCTAAGATGCTATTATTAAACAATAACCAGTGGTTGTGTGGAGAGATCTAGTACAGTTTTATTGCAAATGAGATTTCTTTAGACATACCCCTAATCACAGTATTCCATTTGTGTAATGCTTCTCTGTATTTAGGCCTGCAATTCTCAAAATGAATCAATCTATGCACCTTTGTTTTGGATGTGTATATAAAAAAGTTCTTACTACTGAAATCATAAATTCATATTTCCATTAATTAATGACACATGGCTTCATGTTGCCCCTGCCACACTCAGCAATCAGCAGTGTGTGGCATAAAGTTATTTCATATAAAAATAGAAAAGAGGTCCACATTGCTATGGTTACCATTGCCAACAGTCTGACATCATGGACTCCATATTTGGAATGTTTGCATTGTTTTTATGCTTATTTCATTTTTTTTTTAACCCTTCCATTGTGTTAGGGTCATTTCTGACCCGTTTTCAAGTTTAAATAGGTAAAAAGTACCCTTTACATTTCTTTATTGGAACGAGGCTTCATGATATCCTCAGAAATATCCATTTCCAACGCAAAAAAAATATTTATCATAATTTTAATTAACTCTGATGGTCTCAAAAAAAAAAAGTGACAATTGTGGTGTTGGGGTCCGAAATGACACAGCAGAGAAGTGTGGCTCAATTCCCCCCAAATTGTCAATATTCAATGTTTACATGTTTGACAGTGAGAGAGACTTGTCCTCAATTAGCATTTGCTATCAGGTGTAAAATAAAGTTTGAGTTTATGAAAAATAAATGACTTTTTACCTTCTATGGTATACGGGTCATTTCGGACCCTAACACCACTAGTGTCACTATTTTTAATAATATTGACATTTTTTAAAGTAAAAAAACGAAAACAAGCATTTAAAAAAATAAATACATTTGGAAGTGTGTTCTAATTATTATTCTATATTATAGCTAGATAACATCATTATCCATTGCCTTCATTATAGGAAATTTAATGAGTGAATTTTAACATTTTTATAATAGAAAACGAGATATATTGAAAGATGAAACCCTAGCCCTAATATTTTCAGTCAGCTATGAGGTGGGAGAAAAAAAATAATGAAAATAATTATTTATTGAGTATTTTGGGCTGATTTAAATCACGGGTCAAATTTGACCCGCTAACACCACAAGTGGACACAATGCACAGGAAAAAAAAGTCCACACCCCACCACTGACACAGCCCAAGGTAGGCAACCTGGCCTGGCGGAGATCTGCGCTCTCAGGAGCCCACTTTTCTAGTGTCGAGTTTTGTAGTTATCTACCATCTCTACCGGTCTCTGAGACCACGCAGGTCTGTAGTTATCAACAAACTAGACCGGTCTCTGGGACCCAATACCTGTTGTACCTGTTGTCAAAGTACCCTTTAGACGTGTCTGTTTGTCTGTCCATTTAATGCCCATATATGGAGAATTATGTATCTGTCTGTCTGTGTCCGTTTCATGCTCATATATGGAGATCCCTGTATCTGTCTGAATATGTCCCTTTTATGCTCATATATGAAGATTTCTGTATATGTCTGTGTGTCCCTTTTATGCCCATGCAACAGCATGACAGCGCTGCTGTTCTAGAACATTGGTTCTGAACATAGATGTCAGATCTACATGCTCACAACGCCTCGCAAAAGGTTGAGAACCACTGCTCTAGAACAGTGGTTTTCAACCTTTTTTTGCGTCAAGGACCCCCAATTTTACAAATATTAACCCAGGGACCCCCATTTGAAAAGATATGCCAGGGACTCAACCATTTTGATTCCTTGGGGGTCCCAATCTACACAGTAGTATCATCATCAGTGTTCATTTAACTCTGAGAGTGTACAAATGGAACCAAATGGACCCGGTCCATTTGGTTCCATTTGTACACTCTCAGAGTTACACACATATAAGGGTCAATTTGGTTCCTAATTATTAATTTGGCTGGGGACCCCCTGGAACCCCCTCAAGGACCACTGGTGGACCCCGGACCACTGGTTGAAAACCACTGCTCTAGAAGATACCACAAACCATCCATTCTCTACTAATTAATGTTGTTTTCCCATTATTATGTAACTGACACATTTGGTCTGTCCATAGTATCACTATTTTTGGGGTATGAGAAAAGTGAAAATATTAAAGTACATTCAAATAAAATTTGACCAGACCAAATATCCGTACCATTTCAGTGGGTAAAACCTTACTAAATTGCTTATAGGGTCAATACATTTAAATTAATATATGATAGTCTACCCACAGGAGTAGTTTTTGTTATTTCCCCCTATTAGTGTATTCATTGTTTCCGAAAAAGCACACAAACTGTCAATATCATATTTAATCTTGAACCTAAGGCAACTAAAATATTTATAAAGTTAATAAAAGCAATATGTTTGAATCGGCATACACGTGTTGTTAAAAACATAACAATAATAATATTAAAGACAGTGATCTGCGTGTTTGACCAGGCATTACCTTGTGTTATAAATATCTTTATAAATATGAAATAGGAAGTGTTACCGTTGTGAAAAAGCTTCCTAATTCGAAAACACACTGATGATTTACACATGAGAATCTACCAATGGCGGCTTAAATACCACTGTGTATTATTAGACAAATGACTTCAAACATGACATAGGAGCTATCTATGGGTTGTAGTGCAGAGTAGACACACCCCAGGTAGAGGATGTAACGAATTAAATACGATTTCCCGGGAAGGTGCTTTCCTGTTTTTGAATGACTGCAGTCCATTGCTTCAAAGGTTTCATGACATTCAGTTTTACAACACATTAAAAGTCTTTGTCATGGTCCTTCAAACGTGTGTAAAAAGTTTTAAAGGAGACACACCATGAATTTCACTTTTTTTTTATTTTTTTTGTATTTTTTGGGCTCCCCAGTGTCTCTTGTACCCCAAAAAATATTTTTTTTTAACATTCAGTCATTCATTCTCATTTCAGAGATTTTCAAAATGGGCGTGTCTGAACAGGCCATCTCAGAATGGCAAGTTTGCTTACATCACCAAACTTTCTGCCCATGTATTTCAATGTATTCTGAGTATTTAGAATTGCTCAGTAGCACCCCTCTGCCCAACAGGACGTTTTGGTATTGCAGCTGAAAGTGCTTTATAAGCCTGAGAGAATTGACTTGGGATGAGTATATCTGAGTGTTGATTTAGGCTCAAACCTTTTGAAAATGGTTTGAGGGACATACACCATATGATATTAAATATCATTTATTTTTTTTTAATTCATGGTGTGTCTCCTTTAACTGAAAACTCCAGTTAGCCATTGCAGGTGTTTTTCTCTCACATTTCTAAAGCCTTTTCAACTGCAATGAAAACATAAATCTTTGCCTGCGGGTGTCGCTGTTGAGGGATTTTGCCTGTCAATCATCGCCTCTGCTCCGCCCCCCCCCCCCCCCCCCCCCAAAAGGAAAGGATAGGGGAGGGGAGGGGCGAGGAGGAGAGTGGCCGGGATTAATGGCCTGTGACTTCACTCTCCAAGGGGCAATCACAGATTACTTTTCAGTCTAATTATTCAGAAAACCCCAGACCACAGAAAATCCACTGAATGTTCAAAGTTCAGTTTTTTTGGGTGTAATTGCGGTAACAAAACCCCCCAAAAAACATAAAAAAGAAAAAAAGTGAAAATGAATGTCATAGAACCTTTAAGAGGTGAAAACACTAATAAGCTACCAGTCAGCAAGGTCTATCATATAAACACATAATCTCGGGATGTATAAGAATTTGAAGAATCACAACTTAGAATGTGCCCACCCAGATGGTACCGATTTGTTAAATTTGGGGTCTTGGCCCATGCATGGACAGTCTATTCCAATTTCTTTGATATTCTTCCAAAAGGACGCCCCGGTTCGACAATATCTGTTATATTTGACGTCATGAGCCTCGAAAAACGTACATTTGTCAAGGCTGCATTTTATTACTCGTATACGTAACCCACCCATTCACAAGGTGTGAGACTTTTTCATTGTGCAGAAAATATGACTGAAATGCAAATTTAAAGCAAAAACAAAACAAAAATGACAATAATTTCCTGGGTAATAACTAAAACAGTATTTAAATTGATACGTTTAAACTTAATCTAGTGATTTTATTTGCTCTCCTGGTGGTGGGGGTTGGAGGGGGGTGGGCCGGGGGGGGGGTGCTCCTCACCACGGATGCTGTCTCCATGGAAACTGGATGCTGAATAGAGAGAGAGCACAGTGGCACAAAGGGAGCTGAGAGCTTCAACTCTGAAAATAGAGCTTATGTTACGCCATCATCACACTGCCGATGCTGCTGCCAGCCAGGGTTGCCATATCTGCTTATCATAATTTACCTGCAAGATTTTATTTGAAAATAGCCGATCTACAAGCTCACAACGCGTCGCAAGCTCACAACGCGTCGCATCACGACGCGTTGTGAGCTTGTAGATCTGCTATTTTCAAATAGCTGATGTATACGTTAAAGTGCTCATGTGGCCCCCTAGTCGCTTCTTTTGGGCTGGTTTTCCTAGACCTGGTTGCTTGTTTTCACTCACAGAATCTGGCAACACTGCTGCCAGCACACACTTGTGTCACAACTTCTGTACTATCACCCAGCACCAACTGTCCCTTCAATGAGCTTCTCATGCTACATCACACAGCCACAACACACAGAGAGCTGCAGTGTAGGAGAGACAGACAGTGACAACTGATATAGGAGACAGACAGACAGACAGACAGACAGACAGACAGACAGACAGACAGACAGACAGACAGACAGACAGACAGACAGACGGAGAACTGAGAGGGAGACAGTGTCTGAGAGACAGACAGAAGGATAGATGAGAGGGAGACCATATAGGAGAGACAGACAGTAGGACAACTCCTGAGCGGGAGACAGTGTAGGAGAGACAGACAGTAGGAGAACTGAGAGGGAGACAGTGTAGTAAAGACAGACAGACAGACAGACAGACAGACAGACAGTAAAAAAAACTAGTGTAGGCTACAGTAGGCCTATAGTCCATGAGCCAGAGCCCCAAAACTGAGCAATGATTATCGAAAGAGTGGACAAAACCATACCTATATTAAATTGTTTATAGGGTCAATATAAGTAAATAAATATATGATAACCTTTCCACAGGAGCATCTTTTTCATATTTATCACACATTTTGTTATTTTCCCCATACGTACATGACAGGTGAAAAAAATGACAACATTTTAAAAATAGTTAACATAATGAAACTTCCCCAGTTGATTACTTGATTACTTACATGAAGACAATGATTTATCGTATTACAAGTTTTCTGAAATTGTAGATTTAAATATGCAAATTAGGCATTTAGTCCATGAGCCAGCCCCAAAATTGAGCCAGATATTGAATATTCCCTTGTTAAAAACCTTTGACTCCAACATCTTAACAAAATGAATTAAGAATGTTGACTCTGGCTATGTCCAATGTTCCAATGTTGATTCTGGAAAGTTATGCAAATTCGGGCATATTTTCCTAATGCATATTTATTTGCATATTTAAATATACAATTTCAGAAAACTTGTAATATGATAAATCATTGCCTTCATGTAAATAATCAACATGGGGAAGTTTCATTATGATAACTATTTTTAAAATGTTGTCTTTTTTTCACCTGTCATGTACGTATGGGGAAAATATCAAAATGTGTGATAAATATGAAAAAGCTGCTCCTGTGGAAAGGTTATCATATATTTATTTACTTATATTGACCCTATAAATAATTTAATATAGGTATGGTTTTGCCCTCTCTTGTCTGGCCCATGGACTACTAGGAGAAAGAGTTACTATAGTATTTTAGTTTAAACACTGTGGTGAAATGTTTATGTTTTTTCAGCAGCCTAAATGAAGAAGAATTTCTAGTTTTGTGAGAACTGTTTTTATTTGTATTTTTTCTAAAGAATAGCCACTGGAAAATAAAACTGTAAGGGGGGAAACGGGAGCGGGAGGGAGAACAGATCTACAAATGTAACACATTGTGAGCTTGTAGATCTGTTCTTTTTGTCAAGGCGACACCGTTGCCGATTAAATCTTAACATGCGCAACACTGACCTCTGGTGGTCAGATGGAGCATCAGCAGGAAGACTTAAGTGGTTTGTGACAGGAAGGAAACGGCTTTAAACCAGTGTTGCCATGTCCACTTATTATAAGCGAATTTGGCCTGTTTTTTTCCTGTAAAGTTGCTATTGCTTATTTGGACTTCTAAAGTGTAGTTGCTTATTTGGGCTTGTTTCTAAACTGAAACAAGCCAATCAGGGGACAATCAAGGGAGAATTATCAGCTTCATTTTTGTAATGTTCCAGTTCCAATTGTGTCTGCTCATTTTGTGCCATCACTTCCAATTTCACTTTTTTAATCTGTATCCTGATTCCTGACTGAGTTCACGATCCTGATTGGATAAAATTGGTATCCCGACCTGAAAATACACATGCTGTTTACTAAAGAGCTGGAGAGACATGGAGACTCCTGTTACTGAACAAACACTCTATAGTCTATAGCAATGATTACTATCACAATATAGAGCAATTTAACAATTATTTTAACCAAAGAAAATCACTTTCCCTATCTTTTAAAGCATTGGTTCTCAAAGTGTCTGGCGACCCCCAGAGGTACTTGAGGGGATACCAGGGGGTCCCCAGCTAAATGATTTATAGGAACCAAATGGACCCTGGGTCTGTAACTCTGAGAGTGTACAAATGGAACCAAATGGACCCTAACTGGTCCATTTGGTTCCATTTGTACACTGTCAGAGTTACATTAACATAGATTTTACAAAATGAATTGGGGTCCCAGAGATAGAAATGCCATTAAATGGGGGTCCGTAGCCCTAATGCATGTCAAACTGGGGGTCCTTAAATTACAATGATTGAGAATCACTGCTATGCCGTAAAAAATCTTCTCTTATGGGGGTCCCTGGCTTATCTTTTCAAATGGGGGTCCGCGGGCTAATAAGTGTCAATTTGGGGGTCCTTGACATGAAAAAGTTTGAGAACCACAATTTTAAAGGGCGATAAGGGCTCGCTTATTTTGGGCTTGTTTTCACAGGTTTCACCTGGTTGCTTGTTTGTCTCGCCAAACCTGGCAACACTGCTTTAAAATCAGGTCCTGTGAGCATATAGTGTTCCTGGGGAAACAACAAACAGGCTGGTCAGCGACACAATACTCATATATAACATTCACTTTAATGGAGTTTAGTTTGAACAAACAACTACTCAACAAACTACTCTTCCTGCTGTTTGTAGCAGTAATTTAGTTAGTTAGTTATATAGTAGTTTATAGTGTTTGTTTGGACAGTTAGCATGCTGCTAGGCTAACAGCGTCCACGTCAGTGTTGTCGTTGTGTTTGTTGGTAAACAAACAAACAAACAGCAGAAACTTTATGAACGTGTCTTTAAGAACGTCGAGTTTGAAAGCTCTCCGCTTCCAGGACGACCAGAAACGAACCCGGGGTTTCATTCTTAATGAAACACACTGGAGTTTAGTGTTAGCGGCTAACGTTAGCCTCGTTGGGGGGGTTCTTTTATTTTTTTCCCCTCTCCATTTGATATACTTTGTTACAAACCTTTATTGAACAGAACGGCGTAACATCAGACACCACTACGTCATTACGTACGAGATACGGTATTATATATTATTTTAACCTTATCAAAACCTAATTATAAAACGTATATTATTTTTTATTATATTATAATATATATGTAATATTAGTAATATATAATTATTATAATATAATATAATTCATAATATATACTTATTAATTATGAACCGTTATTAAACAACTATACATATTTTATTATATTATATTGTATATATTATAATATATCATTATATTAATTATTAATATATATATATATATTTACTATTAATTATAAAGCGTTATTAACAACTATACACATCTAAAACAAATCTATATAAACCGTTATTACAAAAAAAAGGGTATAAAAGCAGTTATTGCAACATAAAAATAACTCGAGTACGTCTCTACGGGCACGTCTATTAGAATCAGCTTTAAAACATGTAAACGGGCAGCGGCAGAAGAGTCGCAATAACGATGTAATAGCACGTTTATCACAACGATGCACGTTTTAACGGGCTGTAGGTGAGAGTGAGCAGCATGGAGCTCACCACAGCTCTATGCACGGTTACATAACACACACACACACACACACACACACACACACACACACACACACACACACACACACACACACACACACACACACACACACACACACACACACACACACACACAGCATCAGGTCGCAGCCCTGACGACTCAAAGCGAGGCTGATCTGGGGGGGATCGCCACACTATTATAAACTATGGACTATTAAGGAGGAGGAATAAGGCGACATCCATTCGTCTCAAGATGGACCCAAATCCCCTCATAAACGGTAAGAGAAAAGAAAGACACACACACACACACACACACACACACACACACACACACACACACACACACTCTTTGAGGATCCAACATGTCTTGTTGTGTGTATACCCCCCAGTCTCACGTGTGTGTGTTTTACATCCCTCTGAATTCGTGTCCTCTCTCAGGCTAAACACATTGTTTTGATGTGATAAACATGTGATTAACTCCCTGTTGAGTTTATTGTTTGTTGTTGTTGTGTGGAGCTCTCTCTGTGTGTGTGTGTGTGTGTGTGTGTGTGTGTGTGTGTGTGTGTGTGTGTGTGTGTGTGTGTGTGTGTGTGTGTATGTGTGTGCGTGTGATGATGTGTTTTAACCCATTAAGACCGGGAACGCATCTGAGTCATTTTTAGATTTCTTTGGGCCGTTCAAAAATAGCAGATATACAAGCTCATAGCTCGCGCTATGAGCTTGTAGATCTGCTGTTTTTTTTTTTGGGAAAATCGTGGATTTTTTTTTGCAAATCTTTGAATATAAATATTTTTAAAAACATTTTTAACTCAAATCTTTGCAGTTTAAAAAAAAAAAGTATGTCGCTATAATATCAGTGGTTCTCAAACTTTGTCATGTCGAGAACCACCCAAAATGATATGTATTTGACCGTGGACCCCCCAGAAGTCTCAAAATAAAGAATTTCGCTTAAAAGATTTTTCAAAAATCTTTTTAAGATTTTTCAAAAATAGCAGATCTACAAGCTCATGAGCTTGTATATCTGCTATTTTTGAATATCCAATTAAATCTTAAAATGGCACACACACACACACACAGAAGCGTTCCCGCTCTCAAAGCGTTAAGATCAGAGCAAGCTTTAGAAATGACAACAGAGGGTCTCTCTCAACAGGTGTGTCTGTCTCTCCACTGCTGCTGCTGCTGCTGCTGCCGATTTTAGGGCTGGGGCGATATATCAATTCAAATCAATATCACGGTTATTTCACAACTTTTGCCACTGTTGCGACGAAATGGACGATTATCGAAACGATTTGTGAAAATAGCAGATCTACAAGCTCACGGCGTGTGACACGTCTTGAGCTTATAGGTTGAGCTTATATTTTTTGCTATTTTTTTTATACGCTGCCATCGTAGAGCGAAGTATAATAACAGCGTTAATAAGAGGTGATAAGAAGAAGTCATGTCAATTCATGGTGGGGGGGGGGGGGGGGAGGAATCACAGAAAAACCTGGCTTCTCGATTGTTCGGTTATATTATCGGTTATTGGTTCTAAATATTGGTTTTGATATCTTTTCGGTTAACCCATTAAGACCTGGAGCTGTGTCATTTTTAGATTTGAGCTAAAAAGCATTATTTTGCACTTTGGGCTATTCAAAAATAGCAGATCTACAAGCTCATAGCGCAGCACCGGTGAAAATGTGTGAAAATCTTTGAATATATATATTTTTAAAGCGAACATTTTTAACTCAAATCTTTGCTTCTGGGGGTCCCTGGAACAAAACGTTTTGATGGGGGTCCGCGGCCAAATACATATAATTTTGGGGGTCCTTGACATGAAAAAGATTGAGCACCGCTGATATAGGAACATACGTTTTTCAGAATACTGTTGGGATTTAGGAGACATGTAGAATCGGCTTCAGGTCTCGCCCAGCCCGATGCTGAATCCGTTCAGGTTCAGTCCGAGGTCTTAATTGATCGTTTATTTGTGTGACACTTATACGGGGAGATTTACATGTTGCCATTGGCATAATGATCCTCACTCCATAGATGGAAGATCGGAGACATTACAATCAACCAAATAGTAAGGACTCAGAGACAGTATTAGAAACGTTATAATCGAGCCGTAGTATAAATGGAGCACAATCATCAGATCCCAGATAATTGGTTCTCAAAGTGGGGTCCAGGGACCCCCAGGGGTCCTTGGTGGGGTACCAGGGGGTCCCCCAGCTAAATGAGTTACAATTAGTTGCTAAATTAGCATCACAATCCTTTCAACCATATGTTGTACTTTGGCTACTCAAAAATAGCAGAGCGGCACCGAGTGCCGCGCTATGAACTTGTAGATCTGCTATTTTTGAAAAATCGTGCAAATGGGTGCAAATCTTTGAATAAGCGAACATGTTTCGCTCAAATCTTTGCTTTTCGAGGTCACAGTCACTAAATACGAGATGGGGATCCGCAGCCAAATATGTATCATTTTGGGGGGTCCTTCACAACAGAAAGTTTGAGAACCACGGTCCTAGATTGGTGACATTGATTTAGAAGCACAATAGTAAGGAGTACAATCACCAGAGACATTACAATTACAATCAACCAATAGCAAGGATCCTAGAACGGTGACGTTTAGAGCAGAGCCACAATAGTAAGGAGTTGAATCAAACAAAGGAATATACACAGATAAGATCTTGGACCTGGATCAATGACAATAGATTAGAATCACAATAGTAAGGAATAGAAGGGACCAGGCCCTAGGTCAGCGGACACATGATATTCCTGTGATCCTTCAAAAGATCGTGAAGGGAGGAGCGTGACGGCAGATACGTTTCAATTTTTTTTTTTGCATAACTGTGGAGGCACTGGAAGAGAGAAGAAGTGTGATTTGAAAAGCAGACCCTTCGTGCCAGGTTTTACTATACAAATCACACAGACTGTGAATCTGTGAGGGCTCTATTCACAGCAGCCATATTATGAAGACATTCACAGGTGTTACCAATGATACTAATGAAGGCTCTGTTCCATTCTGTTCAAACAGAGTCAGGGTGCTGATGTTGTGCATGTTGGCTCACTGGAAACACTCTGTTACACCAGTGGGTCTAAAGTCGGGGTCCAGGGACCCTCATGGGCTTCCAAATGGCCTCATACGGGTGTGTAACTCTGAGAGTGTACAAATGGAACCAAATGGACCCGTAAGGGTCCATTTGGTTCCATTTGTACACTCTCAGAGTTATGGGGGTCGTGGAAACCACTGTGCTACACTAAATGGAACGGAGCCTTCATTAGTATCATTGGTAACACCTGTGAAGGAAGTGATAATATGGCTGCTGTGCATAGAGCCTATTGGTAGCGCTGTCGCCTAGGTCCCGGGTTTGATTCCCGCCGGGGACGCTGTGGGTGCTGGGGGCTGCGGGTTACAAAAATCGTGGAGAAAAAAAGGGGGGGGGAAATAGTGTTTTAGTCACCTACACGAATATACAAGCAGCGAAATGTTGTATGTTGTATATATGTATATATTTTTAAAGCGAACATTTGTAACTCAAATCTTTGCTTCTGGATGTCCCTGGAAGAAAACATTTTGAGATGGGGGTCCGCGGCCAATAGCAGATCTACAAGTTCATAGCGCGCACTATGAGCTTGTAGATCTGCTATTTTTGAATGGCCAAAGAAATCTTAAAATGACAGGAACTATATCTGTTTGTTGTATTTATTTCAGTGTCAAAAATGTGCAATATATATATATCTGTTTTTAGCAGCAGTATATCATCAAATGTGCAAAAGTAGCAGAAGGCACACATCTGAAAGAAGAGTCACACTTGTCACTTGTCTCCACGTTCACGGGAAGAGTAACATTTGAAGCAGCTGCTCAGGACTCTTAACCCTTTAAGACCGGGAACGCATCTGTGTCATTTTAAGATTTCTTTGGGCTATTCAAAAACAGCAGATCTACAAGCTCATAGCGCGGCACCGAGTGCCGCGCTATAAGCTTGTATATCTGCTGTTTTCAAAAAATCATGACATTTTTAGCAAATCTTTGAATAAATATATATTTTTAAAGCGAACATTTTTAACTCAAATCTTTGCTTCTGGGGGGTCCCTGGAACAACATATTTTGAGATGGGGGTCCGCGGCCAAATACATATCATTTTGGGTGGTCCTTGACATGAAAAGGGTTTGAGAACCACTGATATTACAGCAACATAGGTTATTTTCCAAAAAACTGTTGGACTTACACATTTGTAGACTCCTAGTCCTCCAGAAGCAAAGATTTGAGTTACAAATGTTAAAAATATATATATTGAAAGACTTGGACACATTATCAAGATTAAAAACAAAATAGCAGATCTACATAAGCTCATAGCTTTGTAGATCTGCTATTTTTTGAATAGCTAAAGAAATCTAAAAATGACACAGATGCGTTCCCGGTCTTAATGGGTTAATGTTGTTTTTTTCCATGTTACCTGCCAGTCTGTCTGCTCTGCTGTGATGTGTTTAACTGTAACTGTGTCTGGGTGCAAACAAACTTGCACTCATCGTAAACAAGTAGTCATCAACTTCATAAACATTTACCCGAAGAACAGCACGCTGGGGGTGTTGCAAGCCAAAGCAGCAGACAAACAGTCCAAAGTCTCTCAAATAACCCTTAATATCAGACACGTGACCCAAATAGAGCTGGGGTAATATAGCAATTTTGTTTTGTAATATAGGTTAACTGTTGTTTTTATTGCTGCTGTTAAAGGCTGCTTATGGGTTAAAGGCATAGTTCACCCCCAAAATGACTTTTTACCAGCTGCTGCAAGCCGCTGGTCTACACACAGGCATACCCCATCATCATCATTCGATTTAAGCCAATGGGGAGACCTCATTTGCATCGAGATCGAAAAGTCCAGGGACCCCCTGGGTACTTTTTTTTTTTTTTTTTAGGTTTTTGTCTGTAGGTCCCAGGGACCCCCCAGGGACCCCTAAGGGGGGGGGGGCAGGGACCCCCTGGGTTATTTTTTTGTTTGTTTTTAGGTCCCAGAGACCCCCAAGGGTCTCCAGGGATCCCTAAGGGGAGGGGGGGGGGTCAGGCGGAAGGCCAAAGGCATGGTGGAGAGTATGTTTTCACTTTGTCCGTCCGTGTGTCCGTCCGTCTGTGAACACCTAACATTGGTCAAGTGAACATCCACATAGAACCTCATCTCGGAGCTGTATAGCGGAGTGAGAGGTTCTTAATGGAGCTAGCAGCTGGTAATAATATGACTTTAAGTCATTTATTCTTGTTTTTCCTATCGATTAGTCACCCCATGGAGACTTGAATTCATGGATATATTTTTTTAGTTTTTGTCGCATTCCTAAGCCAATAATTTGATGACCGGCAGCGGTTCCGGTAGGAGACACAAAGAGTCTCCTTTGTGTCTCCTACCAGCAAGCAACAATCAAGCAACGTAGGATTGAGTATGTTATAGTATATTGTAAACTATAAATACATTCAACCTTTACATTTCACACACACACACACACACACACACACACACACACACACACACACACACACACACACACACACACACACACACACCTGACTAAAACCAAGAACTACTACAGGCTGTGCTGTCTGGCTTTTCAGGAAACCTGCCGCGTGTGTGTGTGTGTGTGTTACGGTTAGGGGTAGGGGTTAGCCCCACCATAACACTTAACATAACCAACCATAACCAACCTGTTGTGACAGGATGACCGGGTTGTGGAATTTGTATGACCACGGTGACGAAGCAACGTGTTCCTGTTTGACAGTGAAGAAGACCTTTGGAATTTTTAAACTGATGAGAAGCTTGGTTCTCAAAGGACTGGAGTGAACTGTGAAGCACTTAAGTCATAATATACTTAGTCAGACAAACGATCAATAGCAAAAAATAGATGGTCCACAAGCTCATACAACACGTCGCAACAGGTTGTAGCTTGTAGATGGGCTATTTTCTCTTATTTATGAAAAAAATTAAAACGGGGAAAAAAGGCCTCGCTTCTTTTGGGCCTCGTTTTCATAGACCTGGTTGCTTGTTTCTCTCGCAAAACCTGCAGGTTTTATTATTTTTTTAAAAGATATTTTTGGCAACCCTGCACAGGCTTAACAAAAGTTTGATTCCTACCCAGCTGCTGCTACATTGGGGAGGAACTACTTTTTGGTGCACGTGTTTCTCGGCTGATTTCTTTTGGTCATGCGGAACTGTTGTTTGTAAAGAACCAAATGGACCCTTACGGGTCCATTTGGTTCCATTTGTACACTCTCAGAGTTACACACCTGTAAGGGGCCATTTGGAACCCCCTTAAGGAACCATGAGGGTCCCTGGACCCACATTTTAGACCCACTGGTGTAACAGAGTGTTTCCAGTGAGCCAACATGCACAATATCAGCACCCTGACTCTGTTTGACCAGAATGGAACAGAGCCTTCATTAGTATCATTGGCAACACCTGTGAATGTCTTCACAATATGGCTGCTGTGCATAGAGCCTATTAAAAGTAGACGAAACAGAGCCTACGCGTATGATGGAAGTGGCGAACTTTGTCTGAAAATGTGACATGTTCTTGTGGTGGAACATAATAAAAAGAGATAACGGGACACGCAAGAAGCGTGGAATTAAGCTAAGCTGGATACATTATTATACAGTTTATAAAAAACGTTTAACACAGTGAAGTAGAACTATCAAAACATAATAGTTCATGTTTAACCCCTTAAGACCGGGAACGCATCTGTGTAACCACTTTAACAATTATCTTATACTTTGGCCACTCATAAATAGCAGATCTACAAGCTCATATGAGCTTGTAGATCTGCTATTTTCTGAAAAACCTTGAAAATGTGTGCAAATCTTTGAATATATATATATTTTTTTTTAAAGTGAACAAATTCAAATCTTTGCTGGGAGGTCCCTGGAACAACATGTTTTCAGATGGGGGGTCCGCAGCCAAATACATATCACTTTGTGGGTCCTTGACATGAAAAAGTTTGAGAACCACTGATGTTACTTATAGCAACATACGTTTAAAAAAAAAAGATTTGTAGAATCCCCCCAGAAGCAAAGATTTGAGTTACAAATGTTCGCTTTAAAAATAAATATATATTTTCAAAGATTTGCACACATAGTCACGATCTTTCAAAAAATAGCAGACCTACAAGCTCGTAGCGCGGCACTCGGTGCCGCGCTACGAGCTTGTAGATCTGCTATTTTTTGAATATAGCCCAAAGAAATCTAAAAAGGACACACAGATGCGTTCCCGGTCTTAAAAGGGTTAAAAGCACAAATTCAAAATGTTACTGTGCGTATAGTTGTACCTTTCTCTCTCTCTCTCTCGCTGTGTGTGTGTGTGCGTGCGTGTGTGTGTGCGTGTGTGTGTTGTGTAATGGCGCTGGAAGAGAAGGGTGGTTGTCTCAAGGTTGCTGCAGTAGTATTAACATGAGTAGAACGTTATATTGACACATCTTGTGTACGGATACATACTGTACACGAGTAGTTTTTTTGTTCGGGTTCCTCTCATCGCCATGGTTACCATTGATGAACATCTTAAACGTTTGTCACAGCGGTGGTTTCCAAGGTGTTTTGGTTGAGGGCGATGACGATGACACAACAAGCCAGCCAATAGCGACGAGGCTAATTCAAACGCCTGAATGAGCTTTGACACCCACGCGCGCACACACGCACGCGCACGCACACACTCTTTGATTTAGATCTGCACGAGAAGTGCATCCATAACAGATCCAAACACTGATGAAGGTTACCTTATGGTCCTAACCAGATAAAACCGGTTGAATGAGCTCATTAGCAGCACACAAGAGGAAAAAAAAGATTATATATTAATGACTTAAAAATATATGATACAGAAAGTGACAGATGAGAACATAAATTATAAGGAGTATTATGAACCGTGGTCTTCTCCAGATAGACAACGAGCTGCCCTTGGGGAGTTTGTGACAACCACACAAATTGCAATACAAACAAACTAGAAGTTATGGATTATTGATTTACTTTTATCAATACTCATTTCCTAATCCAGAGGCAAATCTTAACTGTATACCAGTGGTGGAAAGTAACTAAGTACATTTACTTAAGTACTGTACTTAAGTACAATTTTGAGGTATTTGTACTTTACTTGAGCATTTCCAATTTCCAATACTTTGACTTCTACTCCACTACATCTCAGAGGCAAATATTGTACTCTAACTCCACTACATTTACTTGAAAACTTTAGTTACTTTTCAGATATAAACTATGATATAATGAAACATACATGAACCACTTTAGCCCTATTTTATACCTAGGCTATTTGAAAATAGCCGATCTACAAGCTCACAACGCGTCGCGATCTGCTATTTTCAAATATTTAGTACTTTTACTTTTGGTACTTTAAGTACATTTTGATGCCAATACTTTGGTACTTTTACTCAAGTACATTTTTAATTCTGGACTTTTACCTATAACAGAGTATTTTTATATTGCAGTATTGGTACTTTTACTTAAGAATTTGAGTACTTTTTCCACCACTGCTGTATACCCTGAAAAGAATATTGTTTTAGCGTTGGTTATTCAAAAAAAATAGCAGATCTACAAGCTCATAGCGCGGCACGAGTGCCGCGCTATGAGCTTGTAGATCTGCTATTTTTTTTGAAAAATCCTTTCACAAAGATTTGGGCGCGGACCCCCTGGAGTAACTCTGAGGACCCCCCCTAGGCGTCCCGGACCCTCTGTTGAAGACCCCCTGTCCTACCAGATGGCAGTAGTGCAAAAAGATGACGCGACGGTCTAACACATTGGTTCTCAAAGTGGGGTCCGTCACAATCATTTTAACCTTTGGCTACCTTGGTCCACAGCCAAATACATATCATTTTGGGGGTCCTTGACATGAAAAAGTTGTGAGAACCACTAGGTGATAAGAAGCGGCTTGCTTAGCTCTCATGCATTGAAGGAGGCATGAGCTCGGCTCTAGGCTCTCCCTCCCTAGGGCTGGCAGAGGGAGTGTAGCGCCCAGGATTACTTAGACAATTCGCACTGGGTGAAAAAAAAAATGAGGTTACAAAATCGTGGGATAAAAAGAAAAAAAGAAAACATAGAAGATCTATAACCTGTCTGTCTGTGTCTGTGTGTGTCTCTCCCCCCCGTTCAGCCATGGACCCGTCCATCACCCTGTGGCAGTTCCTGCTCCACCTGCTGGAGGACCCGAGGCAGAGGCACCTGATCAGCTGGACGGGGGAGGAGGGCGAGTTCAAGCTGCTGGACGCCGAGGAGGTGGCGCGGCTCTGGGGCCTCCGCAAGAACAAGCACAACATGAACTACGACAAGCTCAGCCGAGCGCTGAGATACTACTATGATAAGGTATATATATACCAATATGAGTGGTGGGGAAAAAGTACTCAAATTCTTCTACTTAAGTTAAAAGTACCAATACTGCGATATAAAAAAATACTCTGTTACAAGTAAAAAATCCAGAATTCAAAATTTACTTGAGTGAAAGTACAGAAGTATTGGCATCAAAATGTACTTAAAGACGGGGTGTCGTGATTTTTAGTGATCCCCGCCCCCCCCACCCCCCCCCCCCAAAAAAACATAATCATCAGGTATTATGGTTATACTAGGAGGAAGATTTTTTTCAAAAAAGTGTACAAAAGTGTTAAAATTATGTTTTTATGTGGACACGCCTCCAGTTCATTAAGTATACCTGGTTCTCACCTTAGCACCTCCTCCACCACCTTAGCACCACCCACCTGTCCTAGTCCCTCCTCCTCCTCCTCATGCCCACACCTGTTGTGTTATGATAATGAGGGGGAGGGTATGTTTTTACTATGTCACTAAAGCGCTGTTTTTCTATTGGCACGTTTTAACCCTCAAGGTTTCAGCCTTCAGGTAGAAACTCAAAGTAGTCAGAGAGGACATAAAACACCATAAAAACACCACCAGGGGGCTTAATGAAGTTCTATCAACCTCATAGACACATGAAAAACAGAAAAAGTGCAAAACCATGGCACCACCTCTTTAAAGTACCAAAAGTAAAAGTACTAAAATATTTGAAAATAGCAGATCTACAAGCTCACAACGCGGCGCGATGCGACGCGTTGTGAGCTTGTAGATCTGCTATTTTCTGTATACAATCCATATCTATGGTAACAACAAGCGCACATCTTCATTCAGTAACTTTCGCTTTCAACCACTTAGTTGCTTGCGTCTGCTCGTGTGTCTTTTTATAAGCGACTTTTTTGGGCTAATTTGGCGCTTGTTTTGGGCTTGTTTTCATAGACCTGGCTGCTTATTTCTCTCGCAAAATCTGGCAACACTGGCTGCGTGCGGTTCAAAGACCCCTTGCAAAAGCGACGTGCAGTAGGCGGCTAATTTGTGCCTGACGTAAAATGACGTAATATTAAAATACTGCAAACGCACGCACGCCGAGATTTCTTGCTTTTTAAAAGCTATAATAGGCCTATAGATTGATATCCTTAATTTAATTTCCGCATTATTTCACCCGCGGTTTATCCAATATTAATGAATTATTATATTTGATTGACCCAAATACACCCAAACTGCGGTTAACTGCGGCAACCGCGGCTAAAACCGCGATCCGCGCATCTCTACTGAGTACTGCTAATACTGTATTATAAACGCGACATATGGTAAGTATACAGGAGATCCTCCCCCTACTGGGCGGGGCTTCTTTCGCTCTACATTAGAAGAGTTGGGAACGGTGGCCGTTGTCACACGCTAATACATTTTTAGATTTGAGCTAAGAAAGCATTATTTTACACTTTGGGCTATTCAAAAATAGCAGATCTACAAGCTCATAGCGCGGCACCGAGTGCCGCGCTATGAGCTTGTAGATCTGCTATTTTTTTTAAATCGTGAAAATGTGTGCAAATCTTTGAATATATATATTTTTAAAGCGAACATTTCTAACTCAAATCTTTGCTTCTGGGGGTCCCTGGAACACAATATTTTGATGGTGGTCCGCGGCCAAATACATTTAATTTTGGGGGTCCTTGACATGAAAAAGATTGAGCACCACTGATATAGAAACATACGTTTTTCAGAAAACTGTTGAGATTTAGGAGACATGTAGAATCGGCTTCAGGTCTCAATGGGTTAATCGCTAGACTCCCAACCTGCACCTCCTGGGATTCTGGGATCGACTCCCGCTTATGACGCTGCTTTTTCAAACAACCGCGGACTACTTTTTTTCGCCGATAAAGTATAGTTTTTGGACCAACGACGGAGGGGCGCAGTCAGGCGAACTTGAGCCACAAGAGGCACCACCTTCGAGGCACAAAGGTGGTAAGTAGGCACAAGCCTACTACTTGTGCCTACTAAGTAGGCACAAGTAGTTGTGTACCGATAGGCACAGAATCGTAAATCATGTTGTGGGGAGAGCGTTTGCCCCAACTGCCACTCAAAGTGACCACTGGCCAATCGCAGCGCGTCTTTGCCGGGACTTCCCCAACTCTCAACTCCAGTTCCCAGCTCCAGTGCTTTCACATAGCTCGCATTATAAACACAACATGAACTACGACAAGCTCAGCAGAGTGCTGAGATACTAATATGATAAGGTATACCAATATATATATATATATATATATATATATATATATAAGAAATCTCTGGGCACCGGTTGAGTTTTCTTTTATATAATAACAGTAATAACTAGAAATATAGCTGCAAGCAGCGATAATACGGGGCCAGTGAGAGAGAGAGACAGACAGACAGACAGACAGACATGGAAACTAGAGAGAGAGAGAGAGAGAGAGAGAGAGAGAGAGAGAGAGAGAGAGAGAGAGAGAGAGAGAGAGAGAGAGAGAGAGAGAGAGAGAGAGAGAGAGAGAGAGAGAGAGAGAGAGAGAGAGAGAGAGAGAGAGAGAGAGAGAGAGAGAGAAACTGGAGAGAGAGGGAGGGAAGGAGAGAGAGAGAGATTGTATGTCTCCTCGCAACCGAAAACAGTGAAAGAGAGAAACTGGAGAGAGAGGGAGGGAAGGAGAGAGAGAGAGATTGTATGTCTCCTCGCAACCGAAAACAGTGAAAGCAGCCGATCTAGTTCAGAAAACACGTTGCTATCTGAAAAGTTTTGAGATTGTAGATCGGCTATTTTCAGAGTGAAGTATGTCATACATTGAAAAAACGTACTCTCAAATAAGCATTTCAGGTTAACTTTACAGGGTCCCCACGGTCATGAAATTCCTGGAAATATTTTGAAATTAAAAAAAAAATAATCCAGTACTGGAAAAGGTTTGGAATTGATCAAACTTCATCAAAGGTCCTGGAATTTATCAAGGGTCCTGGAAAAATATTTGGCTATGCATTGTTTTTGGCTATTGATTTTTTTTAATACAAAACCTTTTCATAAACATGTATAACATTACACGAAATATGTAACATAAGTAGTTTTTCGCCGAACAGGCTGTGTAACACCCCATCCGCACTGCCAGCGATGCGACGTGACGCGACGCGAGCGGGCGATGAAATCTCATTAAAATACATAGTTTTTGAATGAGACCGTCCTGACCTACCGCAAGCGACAACGAACCGTGCAACGACGTCGTCCACCCCTCCTATTTTCGCTCGCAGGCTCTATTTGAGCGAGGTTTCGCGGCTGTGCCCCACCCCCAAACACTTTTTATTGTTTTTTATTTATTTATTTTGCTACACTGCCTATCTTTGGGCATTGTACATAGGAGTAAGAGACACATTATTGCGCTGAATGATTGTTATATAGGCCTGGAAATTGGGCTAAATATTCTGGAAAAGTTTTGGAAAAGTTTTGGAAATTCATTGCTAAAAATGTGTGGGGACCCTGACTTTACCATTTGCACATGTATTCATTGATACAGTCATGTTGTTTGCAATTTAACTTAAATGAAGTCTGCATCAAGTGAGGGTTGAACTGGCGACCTTGAGATTGTGAGGCACTCATTTAAGGGAGACGCCATTGGACCAACAGACAAGGAACTGTGAAAAAGGAGATCACACAGATGATACAGTTTCACGCAAATAGCTGAAAAATCCTGGGTTTAAGTGTTTTTCAAACTGCTCACAATTGCGGCCACTTTAAGGGCGGAGCTTACTGGTCAAAGCGATAGATGTGTTCCTCATGAGTCAAGGCACAAGTGTAAGCAAGTTTCACGACTTTCGGCCAAACGAGGCATGACTTTTGCCTGTTTGAAGTTAGCATTTTCAAAAAATTGCTATAGCGCCCCCCCCCCTTTGGCCAATTGGAGTGAGATTGGTTTCAGTGATATTTGGAATGACTCTCTACATTACTGCAACGTTTCAAAGAAATGTGAGTCTTGCATGTATGTGTTAGGGGCAGATGAATAATTTTCATAAAACTGCAATAGTTAAAATGTATTTCCACCTGGGATTTTTGAGTAATCTGCACATAACATTTTACACATGAACTTGGGACCTTTGCCGACAAAACAAAAGCGACGGATTTTCCATAAGTGAAAAAATGCTGTTTTTCATAAAATTCAAAATGGTGGGCGATCTAAAGGTCAGAGGTCAAAAGTCAGACCACGAAAGTTGTCGGGCATGAAGAGACGCATGTGTGTATCGAAGTTTCATGGTTGTAGGTCAAACAGGGCATGAGTTGTACCTGTTCACAAGTTGGCACTTTCAATTGAGTGCTATAGCGCCACCCTTTGACGAATGAGTGTGAGAAGTATTTCTTGATAGTTTTTCATGAGCATCTACCATATGGCCGAGTTTCATAAAAAGCGTATGCACGGTTAAGCCAGAACTGCCAAAAACAAGTATTTTTCAAACTGCTCAAAATTGCGGACAATCTAAGGGCGGAGCTTACTGGTCAAAGCGATACATGTGTTCCTCATGAGTCAAGGCACATGTGTAAGCAAGTTTCACGACTTTCGGCCAAACGAGGCATGACTTATGCCTGTTTAAGGTTTGCATTTTCAAAAAAATTGCTATAGCGCCCCCTTTTGGCCAATTGGAGTAAGATTGGTTTCAGTGATATTTGGAATGACCCCCAACCTTTCTGCAAAGTTTCAAAGAAATGTGAGTCTGCATGTATGTGTTAGGGGCAGATGAATAATTTGGCCAAGGTCATAGCGCCACATCTCCCCACTGGTTGAAAGATCAGGCAACCTTCCTCCAGCCAAATATACTGTAGAGCCTGTAGAGCACAATTAAAACAACGCATTATGACTTGTGGCTGTTAAAGTAGTAGACTTTTAGTAGAATACATTACAGGTCTTACGTTGATTCAAAAAATCTGATTGTACTCCTCCTCACCTGACATAACCAGACCAGGCTCTTCTACACCGAAGGGCGAGCATTTCAGAGTCTTCCATTGATTGGTCTGGGGATGGAAGGTCTCAACTGTGCTAGATGGAGGATCCAATAACTCAACGTGGCTAGCTGCCACCACCAGGATAACTTCACATGATACTATTCAGAGAAATAGAAGATAAACACAGAACCAGGCGTGGCCAATAGGTCAGGTAGTCAGTAGAGTAATGTGTGAGCATGTGAAATGTAGTCACTGAATTAATCCTAGACAATTGTATACTGTAAACCCACTACGGACCTGTAATGTCCATTTATATGCAGATGACACAATCTTATATTGTTTTCCAGACTATCATATGTTTCAACTTGCCTTTGGTGTTTTCCAGAAATCATTGCTGGATCTAAAATAGTTTTTAAATGCTGAGACCACATGTATGCTTTTTACTGGGAACCTCAAATGGCACTTCCATTGAACGAGTGCCTCATTATAAATATCTTGGGATTTGGTTGGATGAAAAACGTACTTTGAATACAAACATTGAGATTTTAGCAAAGTGTGAATGAAGCTTGGCTTTTTTATCGCAATGCTTTCCATGGCATTTTACTGAGACATTATATACAGAAATGCATCAGCTACCACACTTAACTTCAGACTCAATTTAGTTTCAAGTTTCAAAGAAATGTGAGTCTGCATGTATGTGTTAGGGGCAGATGAATAATTTTCATAAAACTGCAATAGTTAAAATCTATCTCCTTCTGGGATTTTTGAGTACTTTGCACAAAATTCTTTACACATGAACTTTGGACCTCTGCCGACATAATGATGCGAGCGGATTTTTTCTAAGTGAAAAAATGCATAAGTTAGGAGCCAATGACTGTTTTTCATATAATTCAAAATGGTGGGAGATCTAAAGGTCAGAGGTCAAAAGTCAGAGGGTGAAAGTTGTTCAGCATAAGGAGACGCATATGTGTATCCAAGTTTCATGGCTGTAGGTCAAACAGGGCATGAGTTGTACCTGTTCAAAGTTGGCATTTTCAATTGAGTGCTATAGCGCCACCTTTGGACGAAAGATTGTGAGATTTATTTTTTGATAGTTTTTCATGACCATCTACCATATGGCCGAGTTTCGTAAAAAGCGACAGCACGGTTCAGCCAGAACTGCGAAAAGTGGCAGAAGAAGTGACAGAATAATGCCAATAATAAAACAGGTCCAGAGCTGAGCTCTGGCCCCGTAAAAAGTGCTCCTCGGAGCACAAGTCTCCGCCAGGTCAGGTTATGGCCTCCTGGTGGCGCTATAATAGGCCAATGTGAAAAGGATGCCATTTATGCCATTAGGCCTTTCAAGGAAATCGCACACTGCGTTCATGATTTGACGATCTTTTTCAAAACTGACCTATTCTGCAAACTTTGAAAGCCAATGTTAGGCAAGTAGGATGGAATTTGAAATATCGGACAAATCCATCTTGATCACATGGCTATAGAGACACTGTGTACCGATTTGCGTGTTTTTTGGACAGAATCTGAAGGAGTAAGAGGAAAACATTTGTTTTACAAAAGTCAGCCTCTAACAGGCAGATGTGAAAAATGCAGGGCAAAGTTTTTTCCTTGGCCTCTAGGGAGTGTGCGTGCAAAGTTTCACGCAGATCGTTGTAGTTATAGGTAAAAACGTGAATTGGCCTGTTATAGCGCCACCATGAGGCTGATGTGAACGTTTTCAAGTGGCATTTCTTCCTGGGCCAAGTGGGAATCTACGTGGATAATTTCACGGAAATCGCATGCTGCGTGCATGATTTGAGGCATTTTGTTCAAAACAAACCAATCCTGCAAACTTTGTAAGCCAATCTTAGCCAATCAGGATGGAATATGGAAAATCGGACAGATCCGTGTTGCTCACATGACTATAGAGATACTGTGTATGTGTGTATGACAGGCTGATCTGAAAGATGTGGGGCAGAGGTTCTGCTGTGGCATCCAGGGAGTGTGTGTGTGTGCACAGTTTCACAGCGACCGGGCCAACGGTGCCGGAGATTAGCTGCTCACAGACAGAAGGACGGACGGACGGACACACGGACGGACGGACAGGGGGGCAAAACATTCTCTCTCGCCATGCCTTTCGGCCTGGCGGAGACAATAATAATAATAATGGTATGTCTCTTGTGTTTTTCAGAACATCATAAAGAAAGTCAGCGGACAGAAATTTGTCTATAAGTTCGTCAGTCACCCTGACCCCTCCCTCTCTGACGGGGGGCGCAACGGGGAGGAGGGACCGAGGCGAGAGACTGAACCCAACGGCCAATCGACACCCCTGGGAGGCGTGGCCACCACCTGTCCGTCAAAGACCTTACCACAGGTGTGCTATTTTGCTTTTAATTGTATTCTTGTATATTTAAGCTGAGCAAATGTGCGTTAAATGTATATGTTCAATAATTATGTTTCTTTGTGTATTTATGTTGGTGCTAAATACATGCATTGGAACTAGTACTAATGATTGTTTACGTGATTGATTCATGTGACGCTAATTTCATCAATTGATGAATTCAACAACAAACACAGCTGTTGGAATTTCTTTCCCCATTAACCCATTGAGACCGGGAACGCATCTGTGTAACCCACTTAAACCACTATTTTATACTTTGGCTATTCAAAAATAGCAGATCTACAAGCTCATGGCGCGGCACCGAGTGCCGCGCCATGAGCTTGTAGATCTGCTATTTTTGAAAAATCGTGAAAATGTGTGCAAATCTTCTGAATGTATTTGTTTTTTTTATTTGTTACCAAGTCTTTGCTTCTGGGGATTGTTTTTTTAAACTTATGTTGCTATAATATCAGTGGTTCTCAAACTTTTTCAAGTCAAGGACCACCCAAAAATGATATGTATTTTGTCCGCGGACCCCCATCTCAAAATATTTTGTTCCAGGGACCCCCCAGAAGCAAAGATGTGAGTTACAAATGTACATATGTAAATTCAAAGATTTGCACACATTTTCACGATTTTTCAAAAATAGCAGATCTACAAGCTCATAGCGCGGCACTCGGTGCCGCGCTATGAGCTTGTAGATCTGCTATTTTTTGAATAGCCAAAGACATCTAAAGTGACACAGATACGTTCCCGGATTGAATGGGTTTAATTAGAAATTGTGTAATTAGTAATTCATGACTTGATTTGTTTCAATTTGATCCGATTGGTTGACAGCGACTGTCGCCTAGCAACCATCCCAGGAGTTCCCGTAACGACTACATGAAGTCGGGTCTCTACTCGACGTTCACCATCCAATCACTGCAGAACCTACCGCCGGGCCCTCGACCAATCAAAAACGAACAGATGCTCGCGCAAGAGGCCGCCCTTAGAATCGATATGTCCCCTGTCAGAGAGGTAGGGCTGTGCGTGTGTGTGTGTGTGTGTGCGTGTGTGTGTGTGTGTGTGTGTGTGTGTGTGTGTGTGTGTGCGTGTGCGTGTGCGTGTGTGTGTGTTTATTATCATTTTTGCTTAAAAATCATAAGCGTTTACCTGTTGAAATATGTCCGTAGATTTTTAAACATTTTTGGCTATTTTTGTAATATTTTGAAAATCTAAAATGATTAAATATGTCAGTCAGTTCTTTAAATATGTAAGACATTTATCATATCTCAGTCTTTCCCCTATATGCATTAAGCAGTGGCGGGCCGCCACCCCTTAAATCGGACCGCCACAGTATGATTTAAAAAAAATAATAATAATAATTGCCAGGTAATGTGTTAAGTAAGAAGTGTGAGTACTTCTTCCACCACTGTCTTTTTTGTTATATATGACAGTTTGTCTATACTACTTGGTCTAATAAGAGTATATTTTGCTAAATCTCTAGACAATTCATATGTAAACTATACAGATATTTTCCTGCTCATTACTGTCCACATGTACTATATAAGTGTTTGTGTTTGAGGCGAGCACAAATATGCATTTTGCAAACCCAAATTATTTTGCGCGCACGTCGCGCATCCTCCCCCCACACATTCACCTTCTGACGAGGGGGAACACTGTATCTGCCCTGTGCAATTTGTGTTTACAAAGCCTAAAAGGCAAACGGAAATGTCATTTTTATTCATAATGTTACAATGTTCGGTGCCAAAAACACAATAAAATCGTTAATCGCAATTATTCCTATGACAATTAATCAAGTAGAATTTCATGATTTTGACAGCCCTGTGTGTGTGTGTGTGTGTTGTCTCATATCGTGCCATATTTTTCATTTTTTTTATACTGACCTATAAGGCTGCACAATGAATCGACAGTAATCAAAAAATAGTGATTTTAAGTTTCACAATGACATAGTTGTGAAAAATGACAAATAATTCTGCAAGTTGCGACTTGCCCCCATCTCCTCACTATTACATAAGGATTATAACCAGAACATTGTGCAACACTTGTAGAAGTGCCTCATTTCTTTCTAAATAGGCTGTATTCACAGCAGCCATATGATGAAGACATTCACAGGTGTTATCAATGATACTAATGAAGGCTCTGTTCCATTCTGGTCAAACGGAGTCAGGGTGCTGATATTGTGCATGTTGGCTCACTGGAAACACTCTGTTACACCAGTGGGTCTAAAGTTGGGGTCCAGGGACCCTCATGGGCTTCCAAATGGCCCCTTACGGGTGTGTAACTCTGAGAGTGTACAAATGGAACCAAATGGACCCGTAAGGGTCCATTTGGTTCCATTTGTACACTCTCAGAGTTATGGGGGTCGTGGAAACCACTGTGCTACACTAAATGGAACAGAGCCTTCATTAGTATCATTGGTAACACCTGTGAAGGAAGTGATAATATGGCTGCTGTGCATAGAGCCTATACACGAATCCACGGAGCGCTGCCCTGTAGGTGGCGCCGCCATTGCTGCGGTGTCAAACTCAGTCAGCTGCTGCTGCGGTTCTGTCCGTCTGTTCACGTTACTCTTTACCTGCTTGGCTGTTGGAGCAGCCATAAACTACACAGGTTCGTCACGATTTTCTGTACATCTTTGTAAAGTTAGTGTTAGTAAAAGTTAGTAAAAAGCAGGTAAAAGAGTAACTTGAGCAGTCAGTGACTGCAGCGGACTGACACCGCGCAGCAGCAGCTGATCGAGTCTGACACCGCAGCAATGGCGGCGCCACCTACAGGGCAGCGCTCCGTGGATTCGTGTATATTGGTGCTAGAGCCCATTCATAATGGGATTCATGATTACCGCTCATTCCTCTCCTCAGGTGTGCGCTCTGTCCCCGGAGCCCAACGTGGAGAGTGGAGGTGGTCTGCAGGTCATCGTGACCCAGCCGTCCCCGTGTGCCACGCCCGCTCTCAGCCCCCAGATTCCAAACAACGCAGTCAGCCAGCCACAGGTAACAGTCATTTAACCCTTTAAGGCCGGGAAAGGGAACGCATGTGTCATTTTAAGATGTCTTTGGGCTGTTCAAAAATAGCAGATCTACAAGCTCATAGCGCGGCACTCGGTGCCGCGCTATGAGCTTGTAGATCTGCTATTTTTTTTTTTAATCGTGAAAATGTGTGCAAATATTGTATGTACATTTTTAACTCAAATCTTTGCTTCTGGGGGTCCCTGGAACAAAATATTTTTGAGATGGGAGGGGGTCCGTGGACAAATACATATTATTTTGGGGGTCCTTGACATGAAAAAAGTTTAGAAAACCATTGATAATATAGCAAGATAAGTACGAAATAAAAATAAAAATAAACCTTAGGAAATTTTAGAAGACATTTGTAAAATCCCCATAAGCAAAGATTTGAGTTAAAAACTTTCGCTTTAAAAAAGTATATATATATTCAAACAAAAAATAGCAGATCTACAAGCCCGTAGCGCGGCACAGATCTGCTGTTTTTGAATAGCCCAAAGAAATCTTAAAATGACACAGATGCGTTCCCGGTCTTAAAGGGTTAATACACCTACTGTAAGATTGAGATACAGTACGCCCTGAGATTGGGAGGTCGGAGGGTTCGATTCCCCGGCCCAGGACATAACCAAAGACTATAACAATGGGACCCCATGTTCCCCCTGCTTGGCACTGAGCATCAAGGGTGACATACTAGTGTCATGTCCAGGTTCTGTACTTGTACATCAAGCGCGCCTCATGCTACAGAAACAGGAGATAAGGCTCCTGCCTTATGGGCCACATGGCTCGGCAAGGCTTACTGTATAATGCCTACCAGCATTCATAGTACTGCTGGTGTTCTACCCCAGTGGTTCTCCAACTTTTTCATGTCAAGGACCCCCAGAATTATATGAATTTGGCCGTGGACCCCCATCTCAAATATTTTGTTCCAGGAACCCCCAGAGGCAAACATTTTAGTTAAAGGGTCTACACCATGAATTTAAAAAATAGTAATAATATTTAATATCATATTGTTTATGTCCCTCAAACGTTTTTCAAAAGGTTTGAGCCTAAATCAAGCCTCAGATATACTCATTCCAACTAACTTCTCTCTGGCTTATAAAGCACTTTCACCTGCAATACCACATTGTCCTGTTTGGCACGGGGCGCTATTGAGCCAGTTTGTATGCATGTTATCTCCTGGTTCTGTGTGGAAAAAGTAAAAAAAAAAATATATGAAAAAAAATAAGATTTTTTTTTATTTTTTTTAAGTTTTTTTTTTTTTGGGTTGGAACTGAAAAACGGGAGGAATTGTTCCCTGACGTGACGTAGGCAGGGGGAACAAATCTGACGGACTGTTTTCAGACCAATTTACATAAAAACCACAGATAGCCTATGAAAGCCTGCATGCTCGAAGTCGGGTATATTTTGGAACAGAAGAGAGGTGGGGGAGACCAAAAACACACAAAAATGAAGAAAAAGTTCAAATTCATGGTGTAGACCCTTTAAAAATGTTGTCTTAAAAAAAAATATATATCCCAAGGTTTGCACAAATGTTCACGATTTTAGCAGATCTACAAGCTCATAGCGCGGCACCGAGTGCCGCGCTATGAGCTTGTAGATCTGCTATTTTTGAATAGCCAAAGTATAAAAGGTTAAAATTATTGTGACGCTATATTAACACATTTTGCTGGGGACCCCCTGGAACCCCCTCAAGTACCCCTGGGGGTCTCCGGACCCCACTTTGAGAACCAATGTTCTACCCTACCTAAAAATCTACCTAAAACCGGCATACTGTCTCACATACATTGCACGCGTGTACCCGATGAAGATCCAGCACCTGTTGAAATTCTATTCAGATGTGTGTGTGCATTTATTCATTCATTCATTGAATTGTTTTGGTGTTGTGTGAAGATTAATTAACTCTCTCAGTGCCAATGTGCCAAAATATGTTCTCTTAACTGCCAGCATTTTTTTTTTTCAAAGTAAAAAAAAAAAGTGCTTAGGAAGCGAGATACAGCCTTTTTCAGTTATAAGTTAAACAAAGAGTGGATGGGGCTGCAAATCTTCAGATAATGATATCTTGGGTTCTAAACATTTTTTTCCAAAAAAAAAAAAATATATATATATATATATATATATATTTTTTTTAATTTTTAAAAAATGTTTTAAAACTCGGGATTTTTCGTTCTGGCACTGAGGGCATTCAAAAAAAACTCGGGATAACTCGGGGCTTGGCACAGAGAGAGTTAATATCTTTTGACTCTTTTTGACTCTCTCTCTCTCTCTCTCTCTCTCTTTAGTTGATTTGCTAATATGGCGATTGTTTTATTTAGTTTTTGATTCTTTTCATTGATATGCTTGTGAAGCACTGTGTGGCTATATCACTGTCTGTGAAAGGTGCTCTATGAATACATTTGACTGACTTAGTTACTTAACTTCTCTCCTCTCTTCTCTCCTCCTCTCTCTCCTTCCTCCCCTCCAGCATCCCCCACCTCCTCCCCCTCCCCCGTCGCCTCCTCAGATCTACCTGACCGGTGTTGGAGACCCGTCCTCCAACACCCCCCTTCTCGCCCTGCCTCCCATACACACACAACAACAACAGCAGGTGGACTGTGGGGTGGTCAGCCATCATCCCCCCCACCCTCACCCCGTGTTTGTGGTCATCAACCCTCCTCCTCCCACTCATCAACAACAACAACAACAACAACAGGTCAGTGTTGATTTCGTCGACTGAAACCATGACGAAAAATGTTTGTCGACTACCTTTTTTCACTGACGAAAACGAAATAAAAACCAGGCTACGATGACTAAAGCTATGACTAAATATACTGACAATTTAGTCAACAAATAAAAACTAGACTCAAATGTCAGTGAGGGGACTAGTGGAGAAGAGATCCAGTAGAGCTAAAAGACTAGTCGTTTTATGTTTGGTTGCGCTCGGGTGTTGCGCTCTGAAAACAGCAGATGTACAAGCTCACAACGCGACGCGTTGTGAGCTTGTAGATCGGCTATTTTCAGCATGCAACCAAGTGTAAAATCAGCCTTTATGACGCCATCAAGGCACCGCCAAAATACATTTTAGTCGACTAAATCAACTGTAGTTTTAGTCGACTAAAATCTTATGATATTTAGTCGACTAAAACTAGACTTCCTTCACAGGTGTTACCAATAATACTAATGAAGGCTCTGTTCCATTTAGTGTAGCACAGTGGTTTCCACGACCCCCATAACTCTGAGAGTGTACAAATGGAACCAAATGGACCCTTACGGGTCCATTTGGTTCCATTTGTACACTCTCAGAGTTACACACATGTAAGGGGCCATTTGGAAGCCCATGAGGGTCCCTGGACCCCAACTTTAGGTCAAGGCCTCTGTAAAACTAGACAAAAACAAAAACATTTCAGATGACTCAAATATGACTAAAACTAAATGGAATTGTATTCAAAAGACCATGACTAAAGCTAAATAATAATTTGCTGTCAAAATCAACTCTGCGACAGGTTGCCGTGGTAACCAGGGCACCCCCTCCAATCAAGAAGGAACACCTCCCGGTGGAGGAGGAGCTTATAGAGATGGAGGCGCTTCTGAAGCAGGGAGCGAACAAAGGGCTGGGAGAGGTGAGATCGAGTCCCTTGTTTTTTTTCAGGGCGTTTCGCCTCGGATGGGGCGTGGTTTTGAAGTTAGGTTTAGTAGTCATAGTTTTTTTTATGAGGTTATGGTTAGGGTTAAAGGGATAGTTCACCCAAAAAGTTTTTTTTTTTCTTCTATCGATTAGTCACCCCATAGAGACTTGGGCAGTGGTTCCGGTAGGAGAGACAAAGGAGACTCTTTTTGTCTCCTGCCGGAACCGCTGCTGGTCATCAAATGCACAAAAAACGACGAATCAGTTACGCAGTCAGACATCAGTTAGTTAGTTACTTAGTTAGTTCGTAGGTTTGTTAGTTAGTTCAGGGGTCTTCAACAGGGGGTCCGGGACCCCTAGGGAGTCCTCACAGTTACTACAGGGGGTCCGCCAAATCTTTGTGTGATAGGATTTTTTATTTTACCTTAACCACTTGAACCCTAGCATCCCTTTTCTGAGGAGAACTTTAGCCAAAAAATAGCCGATCTACAAGCTCACAACGCCTCGCGCTGCGAGGCGTTGTGAGCTTGTAGATCTGCTATTTTTTGGCAAAGAGGTGTTTGGTGTAGACGGAAAAAAGAGCAGACCAAGTAAACAAAAAAAAGTTACATCTGAAACATATTTTATACAATATAGAGGGGGTCCCTGCTTCGTCGCTCTCTCAGCTAGGGGGTCCTTGGGCTGAAAACGTTGAAGACCCCTGAGTTAGTTAGTGGGCAATCTGGGAACCCATCGCCAAACGAAAAGGAAAAACAGCGCCCTCTGCTGTTTTTTTACGTACTCGGTCTGGTTGGACCCAGTGACCACTCCGTTTTGTCTTCAGGTACCAGAGTTGACGTGTGGTCCGGAGAGCCCAGAGTCCCCCCTCTCCATCATAGAAGTCCCGCCCACTTCCTGTCTGGAGTCCGGGGTGAAGGAGGGTGAGGTCAAGGCCTCTGTACCAGGTACACACACACACACACACACACACACACACACACACACACACACACACACACACACACACACACACACACACACACACACACACACACACACACTCTCTCTCTCTCACACTAGAATACCATCACGGTATCGGACGATATTTGCCGATAACGGTTGATTTTTTATTTATTTGGCTGGTTAAACTTACATGAGTTTTTAACTCTATGGTGTTTGCGATATGAAATGTAAGCTTACCATAATCACAGTAAACATTATCATGTCATATTCAACGGCTTTAAAAAAAAAAAAACTAACTCCAGTCACTTTCAGTTCAGCACAGCTGAGGTGTGTGTCACTGTCCAGCTGACGCTCGTTGACACTCGTTAATTTTACTTGCATAAAAGGCAATTATGTTGTGTTTCTGAGCAGTTATTTCTTGTAATGAATATTTATTTGTTTCCATGGCACAAAAGGGGGAAATAATAACTCCAAAAACGAAATAAACAATTATCGGATATCGGCTAAATTGTTATTTTAAACATCGGTATCGGCCAAGAATTTCCATAGCGGTGCATCCCTACCGTTAACTGTCGAAGTGTCCTTGAGCAAGGCTGTGCTGTTAAATGCTCCTGGTTCTTCTCACGACTCCTCAGTTACCACGGTAACAGCGTCTGTGACCCCTGCTGTGACCTCTGCCCCGGAAGTGGTTCCTCCTAAACCCAAGAAACCTCGTGGACTGGAGCTGCCCTCCTCCCCGTGTCTGCTACCCCCTGGACTGTCTCTGGATAAGGTTATTATTATCATTATTATTAACCCATTCATTCCGGGAACCAGTGTTGATTTTGACAGCACATTTTTTTATTTTGTTTTAGTCATAGTCTTTTGAATCAAATGCCACTGGTCTTAGACAGGGCCAATATAGCCATGTATTCTGACGATACCACTTTATATATGTCTGCTACAAATGTAGAAGACCTGTCTGTAGCTCTTAACAAGGAACTACAATGCATATCAGAGTGGGTGGTGAACAATAAGATGATCCTGAACATCTCAAAGACAAAATCAATTGTATTTGGATCACAGTATATGCTAAAGTCAAAACCCAAACTGAATCTATATTTGAGGGAGTTAGAAATTGAGCAGGTAGATGAAGTAAAACTACTGGGTGTAACGTTAGACAGTCATCTAACATGGTCTACTCATATTGACAATATAACGAAGAAAATGGGAGGGGGTCTGTCCATGATAAGGAGATGTGCTGAGTTTTTAACTCCAACATCGGCTGTCCAGGTTATCCAGGCACTAGTCATATCCCATCTTGACTACTGTCCAGTTGTGTGGTCCAATGCAGCTAAAAAGGATCAGCATAAATTACAAATAGCCCAGAACAAGGCAGCTCGCCTTGCCCTTAATTGTAATATTAGATCTAATACACTATTAATTCATCAGAATCTGTCATGGCTGTTGGTGGAGCAAAGACTAACTGCCAGTCTGGCTGTATTTTTTAGGAACATTTGTTTAAATAAAAAAACAAATTGCCTATATAAAAATATTCATTATACCTGTGATAGACACCAATATAATACAAGACATGTAGCAATGGGTCGATTCACAGCACCCAAGCCAAAAACGAATGCAATGAAGAATACAGTCATGTACAGGGCAATGACCTTCTGGAACTCTCTACCTGTATGCATCACAGAAATTAAGGATAAAAGGCATTTTAAGAAAAGACTAAAGCACTTTCTTGTAATGTCATTTTAATTGTGTATATTTCACTGTACCATCAAGTATTTTTATATTGATATTTGTAAACATGTTCTTTTTTTAATAATTGTTTTGTAAATTGTATGTTAATTGCTCTGTGTGGACCCCAGGAAGAATAGCTGTTGCCATGTGCAACAGCTAATGGGGATCCAAAATCAAATCAAATCAAATCAAATTCCATTTAGTTTTAGTCATATTTTAGTCATCTGAAATGTTTTACTTTTAGTCTAGTTTTAGTCGACTAAATTTCATAAGATTATAGTCGGCGATCATTTTTCGTCGTAGTTTCAGTCGACGAAGTCAGCACTGCCGGGAACGCATCTGTGTCACTTGAGATTTATTTGGCTATTCAAAAAATAGTGTGAAAAGTTGTGCAAATCTTTTAATAATTTGATATTTTTAAAGCGAACATTTTTAACTCAAATCTTTGGTTCTGGGGGTCCCTGGAACAAAATATGTTGAGATGGGGGGTCCGTGGCCAAATACATGTCATTTTGGGTGGTCCTTGACATGGAAAAAGTTTGAGAACCACTGATATTATAGCAACATAAGTTAAAAAAATAAAAAAATAAATAAAAAAAGTTAGGATTTAGAAGACATTTGTAGAACCCCCAGAAGCAAAGATTTGAGTTAAAATCTACAAATGGCCTACCCTCAACAACCCTGCCCCGATGCCCATACTATGTGAAAGTAAAATTACTTTTAATTAGTGTTAACCCATTAAGACCATTCTTAAAAATGTTTTCTAAATTGAAAAAAATGGAAAACATTTTTTTTCAAGATTTTTCAAAAATAGCAGATATACAAGTTCATAGCGCGGCACTCGGTGCCGCGCTATGAACTTGTAGATCTGCTATTTTTGAATAGCCAAAGAAATCTAAAGTGACACAGATAGATGCGTTCCAGGTCTTAATGGGTCAAATAAATAACTCAATCAAATCAATCAAAATAAATGAACAAAGAAATACAAAATGTACAAAAGGGGATGAAAAGTCAACATCTAAAATGTACCATTCACATGCAAACCTTGTGGGAGTGTGTGTGTGTGTGTGTGTGTGTGCGCATGTGTGAATTATGCAGTGTAGTACCATGTGTTGTTGTGTTGTAACAACAGTGTTATTGTGTGTGTTTCCAGGTGAATGCAGCCGTCAACAGTCTACTGGCTCCTGGCTCTGCTACCAACTCACTCCTCACTCCTACTGTCATCACCTCACATGCACTGGTACGTGTGTGTGTGTGTGTGTGTGTGTGTGTGTGTGTGTGTGTGTGTGTGTGTGTGTGTGTGTGTGTGTGTGTGTGTGTGTGTGTGTGTGTGTGTGTGTGTGTGTGTGTGTGTGTGTGTGTGTGTGTGTGTGTGTGTGTGTGTGTGTGTGCGCGCGCGCTAGGTGTGTCACGATACGCCTAATCCACGATTCCATTCGACTTTTCGATTTTAATGTCACGATTTGATATTCGATTTGTATTTAGTTTTAATTATTAGGGTATTGACTCTTGATTTGTAAAGAAAAACACTTGTTTATCAATAAAGAACTTTTATTTGAATAATAACAATGATAAATAACAAATGAGAATTTATAATAATAAAACGTTTTTTTTTTTTATATCTTTTTTTTATATCCCACGTTTTTTGTAACCCATTTTTTCACCCAGTGCCAATGCTTAAGCTGTAATCCTGGGCGCTACTCTCCCTCTGCCAGCCTGGGGAGAGCCCGAACTGAGCTCATCCTTCTTTCAATGCATGAGGAGTGAGCAGGCCTCTTCTTATCACATGACAGGGGGGAGTTTCCCCGGTTGGACGCAGCGCGTGGAAGGAACACGTTATTCCAACTAGTTCCTTTCCCCTCCATCAGGCACCCCCCCCGGCTGACCAGGGGGAGGCAGTATAGAGACCAGAATTACTGTACCTACCCTAGGAGACACGGGGAGAACATGCAGTAATAAAACGTTTAACATATCAAAAATATAAACTGGCTCAGCCCTTCAGTAACTCTTGCCTTCATTTCGCATACATCGCAGGCAACACACTCGAGCTCAAACGCAATCTGCTTGGCAATTTGTAACGTGGTTCTAGAACGCTGATTTAAATGTTTATATCCAGCGTTCTCCACCACTGAAAAGGCTCGCAGGTCACCCCCAGCGGTATCGCGATATAGGGCTTGTAAAGTCCATTTTGATTCATTTTCGGTATGTATCGAGTATTGTGACACCCTTGCTGTGTGCTTATGTAGTCTGACGTGTAATGGCTCTGGTTTGGTTAAATATTTCTAATTCTCTGTCTCTCTCTCTCTCTCTCCCTCTCTGTAGACTCCAGTCTTATTAACTCCCAGTCCTCTTCCTTCCACCATTCACTTCTGGAGCACGCTGAGTCCCATCGCGCCTCGCTCCCCCGCCAAGCTGTCCTTCCAGGTAAATATATATGCACTGATCCTTTAACAGTACACCATCATCAGGTGACAAAATAGTTGCGACTATAGTAGCATAATCACCCAATATACAACGCTAAATCTAATATATCTAGTGTTATTCTATAAGCGCCGCACTGCTGCTCTCTGCTGCGCTCTCTGCTCTTTGCTGCGCTGAACATAAGAGTCTGTATGTTCAGCGCAGCAAAGAGCAGCACCGGTTTAACCCATTGAGACCTGAAGCCGATTCTACATGTCTCCTAAATCTCAACTTTTCTGAAAAACGTATGTTTCTATATCAGTGGTGCTCAATCTTTTTCATATCAAGGACCCCCAAAATTATACATATTTGGCCGCGGACCCCCATCAAAATATTTTGTTCCAGGGACCCCCAGAAGCAAAGATTTGAAGTTTAAAAATATCTATATTCAGAAGATCTGCACACATTTTCACGATTTTTCAAAAATAGCAGATCTACAAGCTCATAGCGCGGCACTCGGTGCCGCGCTATGAGCTTGTATATCTGCTATTTTTGAATAGCCCAAAGTGTAAAATAATGCTTTTTAGCTTAAATCTAAAAATGTCACAGTTCCAGGTCTTAATGGGTTAAAAAAAAGGAAAAAGACGCACCGACATTCCATTGGCTAAGTCAATGCATTTTGTGATCGCATCGCACAACCAATACTAAAACGGGGAATACCAGAAAATAATAATATTTTTGACATACAGGAAAAACGGATGGTGCGGATGCGGATATTTAAATTGGATAATATAATTATTGCGGTTGGATAACGGCCGGATACATTAATTTGTATATGCGGATTCGGGTGACGTGAGAGGCCATCCGCGCATCTCTAGTATGTACACAGTTCATGAAAACTCAAAATAATTAAGGGATCCAAGTGTTCCCTACATTTCTTTGAGCAGTATATATATATATATTCGAAGACACAAATGTTCACTATTTTTCAAAAATAGCAGATCTCCAAGCTCGAAGCGGTATGAGGTCTTAATGGGTTAAAGCGCCATTCACACATGGGTTAAAGCCCACACAGAGAGAGAGAGAGATCTCTCTACATCTTTGGTGCTGAAAGACGGGATATAATTATGGATAATCTGACTCATTATTAATTATGAGGAGGTGAGCCTAGGTAATGCCAGCCTAGCCGGCCAGCTGTTCATAATCGTCTCCTCATCTCCGTTTAACCCTTTCAATCTGGGAACGCATCTGTGTCACAGATTTCTTTGGCTGTTCAAAAAATTGCAGATATACAAGCTCATAGCGCGGCACCGAGTGCCGCGCTATGAGCTTGTGGATCTGCTATTTTTGAGAAAACAATTGTGAAAATGTGTGCAAATCTTTTAATATATGTTATGTATACATTTGTATCTCAAATCTTTGCTTCTGGGGGGTCGCTGGAACAACATATTTTGAGATGGGGGTCCGCGGCCAAATACATATAATTTTGGGTGGTCCTTGACATGAAAAAGTTTGAGAACCACTCATTATAGCAACATAAGACATTATTTTGTAGAATCCCCCCAGAAGCAAAGATTTGAGTTACAAATGTTCGCTTTGAAAGACATATATATTCAAAGATATAAAAAGAAATAATCATATTTTTTTTTTTAAATAGCAGAGCACAGAGTGCCGCGCTATGAGCTTGTATATCTGCTATTTTTGAATAGCCAAAAGTATAAGATAATGGTTTTAGCTACACATCTAAAATGACACAGTATGCGTTCCCGGTCTTAATGGGTTAATAAACCTTTCCGAGGGTCAGTGAGACTGATTGCATCCCAGATGTCCGTCTGATGGATGTTTTGATTGGCCGTCCATGTTTCTATCGTTCATAACATCGCGCCGAAAGTGTTCCAAACGTTATTGTCCACGACTACAGTTGTGGTTCTGTGGACGCTGCCATCCGTTTGAGTTGGAACAATTTATTTAAACGACATATTTATAGTTATCGTGCTTGCTGTGAGTGGCCCTTATGTTACAGTCCCTAACGTCACTAATTAGTATGCCGTATGTAGCCCAGTGGTGGAAAGTAACTAAGTACATTTACTTAAGTACTGTACTTAAGTAAAGTGTTGAGGTATTTGTACTTTACTTGAATATATCCAATTTCCAATACTTTTACTTCTACTCCACTACATCTCAGAGGCAAATATTGTACTTTTACTCCACTATAATTATTTGAAAACTTTAGTTACTAGTTACTTTTCAGATATACATTAGGATATAATGAAACATACATTAACCACTTTAGCCCTATTTTATACATAGGCTATTTGAAAATAGCCGATCTACAAGCTCACAACGCGACGCGTTGTGAGCTTGTAGATCGGCTATTTTCAAACATTTAGTACTTTTACTTTTGGTACTTTTAAGTACATTTTCTTACCAATACTTTTGTACGTTTACTCAAGTAAATTTTGAATTCCGGACTTTTACTTGTAACACTACATTACGGTACTTCTACATTGCAGTATTGATACTTTTACTTAAGTAAAACATTTGAGTACTTTCCCCACCACTGATGCAACCCCATTACAAACCTTGCGCTCCGCTATAATACAGCTCCGAGATGAGGTCCCTCTGGGCTTGGCTATCGGCGGCGATAGAACACCGGCAAAGGGTCGGCGCATTTTACCTTTTTCGCCACGTCGTATCCAAAAACTAAAGGCAGTCCCCTAAACCTACAGATGTCTGAGGAGTTTGTGCAACCCTAACTTTTTAGAACGGGGGCGAAACAACCGCTTAAATCGCTTATTTAGTCAGCCTGCGGCCATGTTCCCCATTCAACCCGGTAGAACCCCCCCATTGAGACCTGAAGCCGATTCTACATGTCTCCTAAATGTTTCAGTTTTCTGAAAAACGTATATGTTTCTATATCAGTGGTGCTCATTCTTTTTCATGTCAAGGAGCCCTAAAAGTATATGTATTTGGCCGCGGACCCCCATCAAAATATCTTGTTCCAGGGACCCCCCAGAAGCAAAGATTTGAGTTTAAAAATGTTCGCTTTAAAAATATATTTATTCAAAGATTTGCACACATTTTCACGAATTTTCAAAAATAGCAGATCTACAAGCTCGTAGCGCGGCACTCGGTGCCGCGCTACGAGCTTGTAGATCTGCTATTTTTGAATAGCCCAAAGTGTAAAATAATGCTTTTTTAGCTGAAATCCAAAAATGACACAGTTTCAGGTCTCAATGGGTTAAGCGGTTGTTTCGCCCCCGTTCTAAAAAGTTAGGGTTCCGCAAACTCCTCAAACACCTGTAGGTTTAGGGGACTGCCTTTAGTTTTTGGATACGATGTATGCAAAAAAGGTAACGCACGGCCCTTTGGCTGGTGTTCCACCTTCAGCCCAGTGGGACCGCATCTCGGTGCTGTAATAGCGGAGGGAGAGGTTCGTAATGGGGATAGCTGTATGATGACCTAGACATGTATCACAGATGCAGGCTGTGACGTTATGAAAGAGCATTGTGACATCATCAATATCATTGTGACATCGTACAATATCGGCGCCATGACACATGGAAAATATCCACACACACACACACACACACACACACACACACACACACACACACACACACAGCCACGCACACGAAACCTGTGCCATAAGCCGGCTAGCAAGCAACAATTACGTACATCCAAATAAACACCACTTTCATTCTCCTTGACACACACAAGCTATTCTTATACACACTCACTGCCTGTGTGTGTGTGTGTGGGTTGTGTTAAAATATATAAATGTACTGTATTGTGTGTGTGTGTGTGTGTGTGTGTGTGTGTGTGTGTGTGTGTGTGTGTGTGTGTGAGTGAGTGGCGGGGGGATGTGTGCACAAATCCTGCCTTAATAAATGTGCATGTGTGCATGTAGCTGCTTGTGCTTGTGTGCGTGTGTACGTGCGTGTCCTGTATTTTGGCTCAGACCTTCATAACACCATCTGTCAATGGTGCACTGGACAAAACGATGGAATTATGAAGGATTACACGTCTACATATCTGAGTTATTATTCTTGTCATCGTACGTTTCAACAGTGTCCTCTCTGACCTGCTGTTATTCACAGTTCTGATTCTAGTCGACAAAACAACACAGAGCTACAATTGTTACCAAAAAAATAGACATGTTGAATATTATATTTGTAGTTTTCGCCCTCTGCTGGTCAAAGATCATAATACACAGGGTTTGATTTGTAAAATCTCAACCGCTCTAAGCCCTGTGTAGTTCTTCGTATGACAAATAGCGAAAGTAGCCGATCTACAAGCTCACAAAGTGTTGTGTTGCGACCCTGTAGAGCTGCTATTTTGGATTTTTTTTTCAAACAATTGGAAAATCTTGGAAAACATTTTGAAATATTTGCTCAAAAAATAGGGAATTGTTAAATTGTGATATTATATCATTATTATATCAAACATATCAGACAGTTTACATTTCCCGAAAGGTAAATGCATGTCTTAATTAATGTATGACCCAGAGAGGGGATATCAAAAGCAGAGCCCCCCCCTCCTCCCCAGCAAAAACATTAGCTCCAGGTCAAAGATTAAAACCGGGAAATCAACATACGTTTTTCAGAAACCTCTTAGGATTTGGAACAGTGGTTTAGAACAGTGATTCTCAAAAATAGCAGATATACAAGCTATACATTAAGATTATTACAAGAGCTTGTACATCTGCTATTTGCGAGTGTTTAAAAAAACATATATTCAAAGATTTGATTTTTTTCCCACAATCCCCCCCCCCCCCCCAAAAAAAAACAAAACAAAATTGCAGATCTACAAGCTTGTAGCGCGGCACTGTATATCTGCTATTTTTGAATCTGAATTTAATCTTAAAATGACACAGATGTGTTCCCCGGTCTTAACACATTCACTGCCAGGGGCTTTCTAATGCTGGCAGGTAGCTTCTGCCTGCATTTTTAAGCATTCTGACTAATCTTCCAAGAACCACAGAATATTTATCTCCAGTATGATCGGTCCCCTGCTGGTTGCTAATCACGGAGGAAATCACTGTGAAAAAAAAAGTCATCGTTCTCTTGTTATACCCAGTATACCAAGTACACAGGAGCCGAGATACAGGATTTATTTTTGTTGAAATGACGTTTGTCTCTCTCTCTCTCTCTCTCTCTCTCTCTCTCTCTCTCTCTCTTCTCTCTCCAGTTCCCCACCAATGGTAGTAATCAGATCCACATTCCAGCGCTGAGCGTCGACGGTCTCTCCACGCCGGTGGTCCTTTCCCCCGGCCCCCACAAACCCTGAGCTCTGGCCCTGGGCTCCACAGAGCAAACCTTCCTGGGTTATAGGAGACCCCGGCCCCCAACCTGACGCTGTCTTGGAAACATGCGACATGTTTAAATCCAAATGGGAAATTGAGCACCTTTGGTTTTTTTTTTACCTGACGGAGGTGGCGGGACAAAAAAAGAAAGCCCTCAACTGGATAAACGAGTCTGTATGCGAACAATACTTTGGCCAAATAAACGGGACTCTGATTCAGAGTACTGGTGAATATGGAACGTGTCGGTTGGCGCTGCGGAGCCCTCCGCTGGACGCGTGCGTCCCCACGCAGGTCTGTCGGTTCAAAGTACTGGTTCCTCACCAGGACGGGTGGGAAAAATGAACCTTCAACACGGAGAAGAGGATTGATGTCACCATGGCTTTCCACGACCCTCTCCCTTCTTGAGCAGTGAGTCGTGTCACACGAGCTGAAGATTGAAAATCAGCCGAACCTAACGGAAGCCCTGGCTTTAAACCATCGTCGTCTCCTCTCACACCGTAACATGCTGATATAGGAGCATAATTGTCCTTGTGAGTGTAATTTAGTCGGTCTGTTGTTCAGAGGCTAGAAGCAGTCATTGGGGTGTTTTGCTGTTTGAGGGACCTTGACGAAGCTCTTGGCTATTGATTACTGATGAATGTGTTTGGCTTTTGATGTCGATCAAAAACCTTCCGTGTCTTCAGCCCGTCCACAGAGGTAGTGTAGTAGAGGTTAACGGAGACTCGACTGGAGTTCTTCTGAGACTTGGGGAAATATTTTTTTTTAAAGTTGTAGTCCCGAAGTGCACGACGCCACAGCCGTGCCCCTCCAGGCTCCAGGAGAGGTCGAGATGTTTCGTTAAACATTAAAAAGAGTCGTTTGATGCATATTGGGATCAGCATGTTTTGGTCTGACTTGTTAAAAAAAGAACCGGTCGAAGCCCGCGGCTACCGCTATGACCCTCAAATCTATTCATGACTATTCATGAGAACGCCTGACACCTAACAGTATGGGTGCTCATTGTGAAATCATGCGACACCTAGCATCTTGAAGTAAGAATCCTGCTCTTTGACTGGTGACTGGTGCTACGTTCTACATGCTAACTAGCGCACTTCAGCGACCTTCATGGATTCAGCAACAGACTAGCTAGCAGCTAAACGCCAACTAGCCTAGCTATAACCGGAATGTACGGATACAAGGACAGGACGGCTAACCGCTATACATGTTAACCTTGCTGCGTAGCTTAGCCACCACCATGGAGCTCCTTTTTTGATGCAAGTCATGCCAAGAACTTTATGTGAACTTTGTGGCAGCGGTCGGATAAAAGATCCATTTGTTTTATTTATTTTTTTAAAGTTTTGTTTTCATCTGGGAAGTTGGGCCTGTTTTCGGAGCATCCTTCTCACTCCATAGTTTACTTGGACTTTTTACTTCTTCTTTTTTTTTTTTTTGGTCTCCAATTAACATTTAGATTATGGACCTAAAATGCTGAGCTGTGTTTTATTATTTGTTTTACTCCAAGGTGTTTGCCGGTCCAGAAGGGTTTGTTAAACAAAACCCTGCTTACTTGACTTAGTAATTAAAATTAATTTGGAATTGGGAAACCTTTGTAACGAAAGCCACGTCTTGGAGAATGAAATCCTTGGAAAACTGTTACAATTACAATCACAATTGCATTATTATTACTTCTTTTTGTCTGACCTACTGGGCCACGCCCTTCTCCAAATGCTGCCTGGCCTGTTATTGGACGACGTTTTTCCCTCCACGCCGGATCAAATTGACCAATCACGGGAGGAAGAAAAGTGTGCGGTTGTTAACTGGACGTTACGACCCGGGAGGAATCTACTCAACTAGCCAAGTTATTTCCATATAAATAACTCCGTTAGACGTTGTTCTGTTTTATAGTGTCATTTGAAGTCATGCAGTAAACGACCCTTTTGATGTTCTCAGCTGAGATGCAACCAAAAATGAACAGACGTTTGATAAGAGGACGTAGGAAAATAAATTCTTAAAGCTGGATTAAAGACAAAAGGAAAAAAAATCATAAATGTGACTACATGGAAGAGAAACGTTCTTCTTTAAACGGAACAGACAACAGTCCAACAGATTCAGTGGTTCTCATCAGGTTCTGTCGGGGACCTCACCCTTTGACCTTCTTAATGAGGATACGACACACCCATTGTACCGGATTACACAAAGCGGTTTGTTTTCCTTCTGACATCCTGTGAGTCACGGCTTACGATGTTAACCGGACATTCCTTTGATTTGTCAAAGCGGTTTTATCAATAGAATCTGTGTGTGGATGTTTTATTGTTTGATGTTAAGAGATGGAGAGTTATCTGACCATCGTCTTTACGTCTTGCATTCATTCCTGTGATCAGTTCATCTGGTCTGTGACTTTACTTCTTAAAAGTCTCTTGTGTCACTTTTTCACTGCGCGATACCTGCTCAACTCGTGTGATCCTCAATCTTGATAGATTTTTGGGGTTTTGATCTAGAGGTACCATATTAACGCACAGGCTGTGCAATTTACCGTAAATCACTGAAAAGACCAATTGACGGAGAGATCCGTCAATGGCAGTGAATGTGTTAACATACTCTACCGATACAGATTGGACAAAATTACAATTTATTCATTTAAAAAAAGTTACATTCTGCCGTTTAACAGGAAACGGGTAAACAAAGTATTTTTGCACACCTAAAAAAAAAAAGGCTCAGCGATAGTTGACAAGAGAAGGGTGTCTCCTTCTCTTTACACCTACAACGGAAAGCAAAAACAAAAAAACGACCAGTTGATCCGGCTCTGTGCAATGGGAAAAGTGACATAAGCGTTTAAACGCCGTATACAGTAGGCTGCATCTCATTGGATGCTCATTCAGACCCTGGGGGGGAGAATGAGCTGAATGGGATCCAGCCTGTTGTTGACACGCTGACAGAAATGCAATGTTGCCACAGGGAAAGAAATAAAAAAGGTTGTTTAGCAGAAAACATCTTGGTGAAACTGTCCATCACTTTTCAGCCTGGGTTGTATTTTCCGTGTATTGATGAACTACGAGTTTCCTCTAGCGCAACCTTTAGGCCAAAATGTCAAAATTGGACACAAGATATCTCAAAATCTAAACTTGGCAGCTTAACCATGAAACCTTCTGAGTGAGTTCTATACTCTGGAGGATGAGCCCTAGGCCATTTGAGTGAGCCATTCTCTATCGCATTGGTTCTCAAAGTGGGGTCCAGGGACCCCCAGATGTCCTTAGGGGGATACCAGGGGGCAAAATTAGTTAACAAAGCGGCACAATCATTGGAACCCCTTTATCCATATTTTATACTTTGGCTATTCAAAAATAGCGGATGTACAAGCTCATAGCGCGACACCGAGTGCCGCGGTATGAGCTTGTAGATTTGCTGTTTTTGACAAATCTTGAAAATGTGTGCAAATTTTTAAATCTTGTTTTTTTTTTTTAAAGGGCAATATTTTTTTTAACACAAATCTTCTGGGGGTCCCTGGCACAACATATTTTCAGGTGGGGGTCCGCGGCCACATACATATCCATTTTTGGGGTCCTTGGCACGAAAAAGTTTGAGAACCACTGCTCTAGCGCCACCCTCAGACCAAAAGGGAAAATAGGCTCCATGCACAGCAGCCATATCATCACTTCCTTCACAGGTGTTACCAATGATACTAATGAAGGCTCTGTTCCATTTAGTGTAGCACAGTGGTTTCCACGACCCCCATAACTCTGAGAGTGTACAAATGGAACCAAATGGACCCTTACGGGTCCATTTGGTTCCATTTGTACACTCTCAGAGTTACACACCTATAAGGGGCCATTTGGAAGCCCATGAGGGTCCCTGGACGCCAACTGTAGACCCACTGGTGTAACAGAGTGTTTCCAGTGGGCCAACATGCACAATATCAGCACCCTGACTCTGTTTGACCAGAATGGAACAGAGCCTTCATTAGTATCATTGGTAACACCTGTGAGTGTCTTCATAATATGGCTGCTGTGAATAGAGCCTGCAGAACCCAGGTTGAAAAGGACCATGGACATGAATGTATGCGACGGTTGAAGCTGCTGTGATTTTGTGAATGTGTTTTTAGTTTGTGGGCAGATGACTGTATGTTAGGTAAAAGACCTGAAACTGGGGGATTTTATAAGATGGGATTTTAACTCTCATCAGAGATGGTCTTGTCTCCAGTAAACTGCACGCTGAACGTTGTGGAGATTGTTTGATGTTTTTGCATTGGATCACTTTTGTATAACTGGTTGATATAGTTCTGCAGCTTGTGTCATTTTGTCTTTTTTTTTGGGAATATAGCTGCAGAATAATGATGGTTAAACATTTCATATCTGAGGTCATGATGGGACATATCAGCATTTAGCTGCAAGTTTTTTTTCTAAACAGGCTCTGAGTGTTCCCTACCTACCTACCTACCTACCTACCTACCTACCTACCGATAAAGCCATAACTATCTAACCCGGTGGTTCCCAAACAGTGGCTCCGGACCCATTTGTGGGTTTCGGACCCATTTTTAAAGGGACAGTTCACCCCCCCAAAAAATCTATCGATTACTTACCCCATGGAGACTTGAATTCATGGACATTTTTTTGTTTTTGTCGCATTCCTAAGCCAATAATTTGACGACCAGCAGCGGTTCCGGTAGGAGACACAAAGGAGACATTTTTTTGTCTCCTACCGGAACCGCTGCTGCCTGCTAAGGGGCTCAAGTAAATATCCCTTCAGGGGGGGGGGGTCTTTGGATTCTAAGTTAAAAAGTTTGTAAACCACTGATCTAACCTATCCACCAACCTAACCTACTCGACCTACCTACGTAACAATCCTACTTAACCTATCTAACCTATCCACCAAGCTAACATTCTACCCACCTATCTAACATCCTACCTACTTATCCACCATCCTACCTATTTACCTACCCATCGAACCTATCCACCAACCTACCATCCTACCTACCTATCCAACAACGTACCATCCTACCTTACCTAACCAACCCTTCTTTCCTTCAGTGGGTACATACACACATCTCCGTTTGCTGGCGTGAAACGGGTCGCTACGAAACGGAAGCTCTTGTTCCGGATCCGGCAATTTTGTTATGTATACAAATGTGTTGCGGAAACCGGATGTGCTTTTTCCGGACCGGATCGCGTCCGTCTTTCCGTTTTTTTTTTTTAACATGGGAGTGGATGGGACTTCCGGCCGTCTGTACGGTCGCGAACGGAATTGTGCTGAGTACATACACACATGTCCGTTCGTGACCGTTCCGCGACCGTTTCCGTTCGCCGGAATCCCATCCACTCCCATGTTAAAAAAAAACGGGACCACGGTCCCGTTTTTTTTTAACATGGGAGTGGATGGGACTTCCGGCGAACGGAAACGGTATGAAACGGACGCGAAACGGTCGCGAACGGACATGTGTGTATGTACCCATTCCGTTCTAAATGCTCGTGGCGTTTCCCCAGCCTGTCTTTAAACTGATATGTCGGTCTGTGTAACACGTTGCACTATTTGCATTGCCTTCGATGTTTTCTATATGCTGACTGAGCCGCTGTTAGTTGTCGCCACGGTGATCTGACCTGACTGTTGTTGTTGTTGTTGTTGTTGCTACAGTATGCGGAGCAGCAGATGCTCGTCCAGTAAGCCTGCCGTGGTGATGGTGGTGTATGATGATGATGACAAAGCTTTGCTGTAAATGTATTTTTATCTAAATGCTTTTATGAGTAAGCTGCTGCTCAATAGGCAGAGCACCCTCCATTAACCGTGTGTGTGTGTGCGCGCGCGCGCGGTCAGGGAGCATGTGATCTGTAAGCTCTCTGACACACACACACACACACACACACACACACACACACACACACACACACACACACACACACACACACACACACACGTTGTCCTCACAATGTCTGTTTCTCAGATTCTACTGTACTTGTGGGGGGTTTTCTGGCCCTCGACAAGTTATACAAGTACACACACACACACAATCACTTTACTGCCCTACGATAGCAAAACAGCACTTGCTTTTAAACTTAAATTTTGGGCTTTTTTTTCAATTTATGGAGTTAAATGGTGGCCTGCCAAGTGAAGAGGTAAAAGTTTAAAATGACAGGCCATTAAATGCATGTACAGCTCATACACCAAATAACAGCACACACCCGTTTTTGGGGCTGAATTACTCAAGTTACAGTACCACAGTAACTGGTTATTTCATGTATTACTTGGTATTCTTTTATTCTTTAAACAGGTAAACCACATGTACCTAAACGTACAATGAATAGGGAAACTAGTAGATCTACAGAATCACAACTTGTAGATGAACTTGTGGATCTGCCATTTTCCCTTTTTCTTGTTTTCTTCAGATTTTGAATTTTATTTCCCCAGAAATTGGGATCGCAGGGTTAATGTGGTCAATGCATTATTAATGAGCTGTATTCTAAAGGGTTTCCAATTCCAAATGGGATTTTGGAGGAAAAAAATATATATATTTCTTTTGCAAAGTGAGGGCAGCAAATCTAAATAATTTAAACAATAGAATGCTGCATCAAGCCATTGTCTGTTGACTGTTCCCCTTTTAAAGCATGCTTACGCGCTTTGAGAATCTATTTTTATATAAGACAACTATATATACAGGTGTATGTATGTGTGTATATATATACGTATATATATATATATACACACACACACCCACACACACTATAAGATATTCTGTGTCTATTCTGTGTCTAAAAAAGCCTTAAAGATGTTGTGTGCAGGTTTGAATTTTCACGGTATGCATTTTCAGAAGCATGTGTGATGCCATGACGATGAGAAAAAAAAAAGCCATTTAGCACCGAAACGCTTTCATGTCGAGTATCGTGCGTTCGTCAACGGTTAGAGTTGGACGTCTAACTCAATCCAGCTAACTCTCACCAGCAAATGAAAAGACAAAAAAAAAAATCAGCACATGGTCTATTTTTCCATAAGGCAGAGTGAAGTATGTTTTGTATTGGTTATTTGAGAGCAACATGTTTTAACATCCCAGGTGGACTCAGCTTTGGTCTTAAGGAAGCCAGAATTGTTGCTAGTTTTATATACTATTGTACCATCTAGTTCAGTGATTTTCAAACTTTTTATTTTATGTCAAGGACCCCCATTTTTTATTATTATTATTTAAACCAGTGGTTCTAAAATATTTCCATGTCATTGACCCCCAAATTAATATGTATTGTCCCTAACCCCTATCTGAAAATGTTTTGTGCCAGGGAGCCCTGTACCAGATTTGTGTTAAGAATGTTTACAAAATATTCCAAATATTCCACATTTTATTTAAAGTTTTTTTTTGAAACTAGCAAATCTACAAGCTCGTTGTGAGCTTGTAGATCGGTTATTTTCAAACAGCCGACGTATACATAGGTTTAAAGTGCTCATGTGGCTTATTATAATAGTCGCTTCTTCTGGGCTTGTGTTCCTAGACCCGGTTGCTTATTTCACCCACAGAATCTGGCAACACTGGCAGTGCTCTGTCCTCATGACCAGAGATGATGTCCCCTGGTATTACGATGTCCCGTGTCATTACCTTCAAATTGTTGTAATGTTATACGTAAAGATTAGTATATAGTATACTGTAGAGTATTAATACATCTCTGCTGTCGGGCCGAAACCAGCTATGTCCAAAATATTTTCAGGAAATGGACTGGGATTGTTGGCTAACATTGTGAAATTTGGGGAACTGCACGTTCTGAATAGCCGCAAGCAACTCTTAGATGCTATAATGCTATGTGGCATCTGGAGTTGCAATACAAACCCTTGACAGCCCATTCATCCAAACAGAAAAGTCCTTTCTGATTGTATTAAACAACGTCAAACTCGCCAAGATTGCATCTGTACGGAAAGCTTGGATTATCCTCTTTGTATCTGTTAACTCTTTGTTTCATAAAAATCCACCGTAGACATGTTATGAGCCACTTTCTGTCAATACATTCTGTGCAGGTGATAATCTTTCTAGGCTCTTCAGGTTGTAGGTCGGTCAGGTTTAGTGTGCAGTACTGGGTCATGGACTCATCATTATCGTCGCCGGTGGATGGTGAATCACCCGCGCCGTTTGCAATACCTTGAAAGAGTATGATTCATTGTAAACAATCAATAAAACGACTGCAACACAACTAGCCCACTAGCTTAATGTTGCTAGCTAGCATTACGCAGTAATGTTATGGGAACTTTAACAGCCAGTCAACTAAAGAAAACAGATGTCTGCTATTTGTAGTTCTGAGCTTTCAAGCTACAATGACTGTAAAAAAAATAAACTTACGGGATGATTCGGCCAACGGTGTCGGAGTTATTAACGCTGATTCCAGGCAAGCCTCCCTCCCGGCGCTCCCTGGTCTGTGGCCGTATATCGAATCCATTTCTTCGTACCACTTTGGGGTCTTACGGTCAGCACCACTGGTGTTATTGTGGCACTTGGCTGCCCGATAATCTATTTTCATTTTCTTTAATTTGTCCTTCATTTGCTTAACGGTTTTTACGTAACCCCATCTGGCCATGTCGGCCTGCATGCCCTGAAATATCTTTTCGTTCCGCGTCGCTCCATCCAATTCTCTCTGGATGCTCTCCTCAGATAACAAAGACAAAAAGGCTTTTACCTCCGCGTTGGTCCAATACGACCCAGCTTTACGGGATGCCATCTATAATCGAGATTTTAGCTATTTTTAAGGCGTCTTTCCATATACATGGACTTAGAAACAGTAACACGTGCACGTGAACGCTGGAAGAGAGAAACTGGTAGCAGCTGATCAAACAAATCTATCCTGGCGCACAGTTGTGACGATTTCCTCTGACCAATCGGTAGCAAGCAGCGTTGGCCAATCAGTAGCAGCAGCCTTATACGTCACTGCTATGGCCCAGCTTGGCCCAGCTCAGACCTACCCAGTAGTAGGTCCTTTTTAGGCACCAGTTTAGTACCACTTACACACCACTCTACCCACTTCATTGTAGTGGAAACCGATGCTGTGGTGGTCAGTGTGGTGTGGTGTGGTGTGGTACCATGCCAATGGAAATCCGCCTGTGTTCGAGTTTGGAGGCGCTCGTTGGAAATCACCCAACGGTCCTGAGTACCGCCGGTTTCGAAATGTCACATAATGCAGGAGGCAGCAGGACGTTCCGTTATTGAAAACGAGCGCTTCCAAACTCGAACACTATAGAAAAATAATCACCTGAACGAAATGAATTGTCAGAAAGTAGCTCATAGCATGTATACGGTGGATTCTTATGAAACAAAGACTTGACAGATACAAAGAGGATAATCCAAGCATTCCGTACAGCTGCAATCTTGGCGGGTTTAACGTTGTTTAATACAATCAGATGGGTCTTTTCTGTTTGAATGAATGGGCTGTCAAGGGTTGGTATTGCAACTCCAGATGTCAGATAGCATTATAGCATCTAAGAGTTGCTTGCGGCTAAATTCTGAATAGACTTGATTTAATGCAGTTGGGACCGGAACCTTTACTGAAACACTACAGATTAGGGCTGGGCAATGTATTGATAATATATCAATATCATAATGTGGGATTTTGGATATCCTTATCTTGATATAACATAAGTGTTGTCGTTTCCTGGTTGACTGTAAAAACAAATAAACATCTTTTATACATAAAATTCAAATGTCAAAACGATCGAAAATAGCCAATTGACGAGCACACGACGCGTCACGTTGTGGCACGTTGAGTTTGTGGCTCTGCTGTGTCCTCTATTTTTAACATTTAAGAAAAAGATATCGTCACAATACGATATTATCATCACAATATCAATATTGAGGTATTTGGTCAAAAATATCACAATATTTGATTTTTGTCTGTATCGCCCAGCCCTGCAAATATAGATTATAGATCATAGTTTTCACAGACTTTCACACACCTTCAAAGACTTTACCAGACTCTCAAAGACTTTTACAGACTCTGTCTTTCAAAGACATCCAAGACTCTCTTTGAGGTCTGATTTAAGAGCTATTAGTATCATATAATTGTATATGGGAATTTTCTATTCAGCAGATTGCTTATTTTCTTGTACATACAAATAATATTAACGTGTGTCTGTTTTTGAAATGTTCTTCCTGTCCAGCCCTGACCAATGGCTGCGAGGCATTTCCGCTGACACTCGACCCCGTGGTTGGACTATCATTGCTGTCAGATGCGCCGTGGTCCCGCCCCTCCCCGGCAGCCGATTGGCTGACCGGGGGTTTATTGATGTAAAGGGGCGGGGCTGCCTTTATTTTTCTGAACCAATGTTCCAAAAAAAAAAAAAAAGAGAAAATGTATTTACTGGAAAGAGAGATAGAGAACTATTTTATATCATGAGACTTGACTTGAGTCTGTGTAGATGTTCTATAGCCATTCATCTGGTTTTCTATGAATTCAGACTAGAACTAATATGGGAGTGGAAGTAATAAAAACCTATTTTGTTGTGTATGAGCTGATATCTGCTGTCTTTTATTCCAGTTTGTTTCTCTCTACCTGTGCTCTCTGTGTACTAGGCTCTATGCGCAGCAGCCATATTGTAAGACATTCACAGGTGTTACCAATGATACTAATGAAGGCTCTGTTCTCTATCGTGGTCGAGACTGGCTCTCCACTACATATTATTCAATATGTACGGGAACTGACCCCCAGGGGCAGTGCTCGTGGATACTCTTTAAGACACATCACTCATGGTGGCCCTGCCCTGATCCGTGATCAGTGGGCTATTTAAGTCCCACCCAGGCAGAGCCACTTCGACTCTTTGATTTCCACGAGTGCAGACGCTTGTGGGCTCAGCTTAAGAAGATACAGAACGGGTGTTGGGCGGCGTGGTCCACTTACTTTGGGTAGAGAGCAGGTCTTGCAAGGCTCCTCTCGGGACGCTTGCTGCCGTATTTACACCAACACACAAGTATTCCATAGTATTCCATATTATTCCTGGCGTGGCGTGCACCCTGGTTCCGAATCTGACCTAGTCGGAGGACGGGCCAGGGCAGCTGCTGTTCTGCTCGAGTGATCAAGTTGTGAAGCCGTCTGTCGGCCGAACGCTTGGTCGCCGGCAGCGCCAGTGCCGCGGCTGCATTCGGGTTCAGAATCTGACCTAGTCGGAGGACGGACCAGAGCGGCTGCTGGCTTGTCACCGCCGCAGCGCGGTACCGAGGTAGAACCCGAGCGAAGCTGACCTAGTCGGCGGACCTCCGGGCCATCTACCACCGGTTATCATCGCCGCCGCGGCCCGCCTCGGCGGAGCCAAGTAAACAAACAAACAGAGAAAAGTTTGTTTGCGGCGTGTCCCTACTTCCGCGTCGACGCGAGAGGCGTCAGCGTAGGGGGAGGGGCCTGCGAAATAAATAAATAAGTGGAATAAGGATAGAGCTTGGCTCTGCTCATATACTTAGAGATTAAGTGTGGTATTAATATACACTTATATAAATGGATGAATATTAGGTGTATGAGTATACAAATATTCGAGCATTGAGTATATGAGTATATATATATATAGTTATACAAATACATACGTACGAATATATACCTTATATTATTATTTTAGGTATATAGATAAGCATACATAGCGTTATTAGCAAACATGGCCAGCCCAGCGCCCCACGTGTGTCTGGGCTGTGGGATAAAAATGCCCTTGGAGGACGGCCATGATAGATGTATGCTTTGCTTGGGGACGGAGCACGCACGTACGGGCAGTATGGACCCCTCTGCGTGCATGAATTGCTTTATCCTGCCGGCTAGAGTGAGAGAGGCCAGGGCTAGGTCGTTTTCTCTCCAACCCCTGAACACCGCAATAGTGCAGCTGCTTCCGACCAAACGGCGTAGGAGTGCAGTTGGGGGCGACCAGTTGCCTGAGCCAGCTCCGGTGGCCACAATAACAGCCCCGCCCCCTCCACAGCGCCCCGCTGCCACCTTGGCGGTAGGACAGGAGGAGGCGTTTCCAGAGGGGGCGTCAGAGGATGAGGACGTCGACGTCCTGGGGTTCGACTCTGAGGAGGAGGACCTCCCCCCCGGTCAGGAGGGTGGTGATGGAGCACAGGCGGAGGAGGAGCTAGAGCAGCTCCCCACCTCGGTTCACGAGCTCATCGCTCGGGCTGCTCGGGCGCTGGACATAGAGCTGCCGGCAGAGCAGACGCGGAGGACCTCCCGGTTCGACGACGAAGCGGGGGACCAGCCGCGTCACCCCACCACACCGTTACTCTCGGATGTGGAGGACCTGGTACTCCAGCAGTTTGAGAATCCGACTAGCCTCCCGCGTTGGTCAGGCCTGGCGAAACGGCTGGCGTGCGTGGAGGGTCGGGAGAGGATGGGCTGTGGCCCGCCTCCTCCCATGGATCAGGCCCTAGGGGCATTGATCACCCCCACCACATCGGTTCTGGGGAAGCTCAGTTGCCCAAGCAGGAACACAAGGGTTATGGATACCGCGCTTACCAGGGTACACGGAACTTTGGCAGTCCAGGGCCAGCTGGTTAACACAGGTGCTATCCTGGCCCTGTACCAGCGCCGTCTGGTCGGCCAGCTGGACAGTGGAACCCCCGGCCTGGCCGCAGAGTTAAAGCAGGTGTCTTCACTCTTGGTGAAACTGGCGAAGGAGCAGGCGGTGGCATCGGGCAGGGCCCTGGCCTCGCTTTGGACGGCGAGGCGCCACCTCTGGCTGTCCCAGTCGCAGCTGCAGACTGAAGATCGGAACTGCCTGCTTAGATTGCCAGTGGTGCCATCGGCCATGTTCGGGCCAACTGCGACCACAATGCTCCAGCAGGCCCAGGAGGCCCGCCGGTGTGCCAAGGAGGTGTCAGGGGTCCTCCGCCAAGGGCGCCGCAGCGCCGCGGCTCCTCGGCCTACACCACCCCAGCCGGCTTATGCGGCTCCAGATGACCTAAGGGTCCAGCTGGACGCCTCTCGGCGGGGTAGGGCCGGGCGCGGCCAGCGCTCGGGACGGGGCCGGGGCCGTAAGCCCCGCAAGCCCCCGTCTCGGTCCTGACGGTGGGGGGGGCCCAGCCCCCTCTTGCCGTTCCCTGGAACAGAGGTTGTTCTGGGGGACGATTGGGGCGGACCCCTGGGTGGTCTCCACCATGACCCAGGGGTATCGGCTGCAGTTCCTGCACCCGCCCCCACGGACACGGTCTGTCACCTTCACAGTGGTGTCAGATGCACAGCACAGAGAACTTCTGGCTGCGGAGATCAACACTCTCCTGGCGAAGAGGGCCATCAGAGAAGTGCGGACCACCCAGCAAGCTGGGTTCTTTTCCCACTACTTCCTCATCCCCAAGAAGGATGGGAGGTTGAGACCAGTGTTGGATCTGCGGGGACTCAACAAATTCTTGAGACCCCTGCGCTGCAGGATGCTGACGGTGCCGAGGGTCCGGCAGGCCATCCTCCCAGGCGACTGGTTCGCCACAATCGACCTGGAGGATGCTTATTTCCAGATCCCAATATGGGAGGGGCACAGACGATACCTCAGGTTCGCCTTCAATGGCAGAACCTTCGAGTTCTGTGTCCTCCCATTCGGCATATCGTTGGCCCCTCGCACGTTTACGAGGTGCATGGACGCAGTCCTGGGACCTCTGCGGGGAGAGGGCCTTCGCATCCTGAATTATCTGGACGACTGGCTGGTGTGTGCCAGCTCGGAGAGGCAGTGCCGCAACGACATGGCTCGGCTCCTGCAACATCTAGGGCACCTGGGCCTGCGCCTCAACAAGAAGAAGAGCAGGCTCCAGCCGTCACAATCCACAGAGTTCCTGGGCATGTGCTTGGATTCCAGGGCAGGGACCCTGTCCCTTACGCCGGTGAGACAGGCCGCCCTCAGGGCTTGCTTGTCTCAGTTTCGGCTGGGGGCCAGGGTGACCTGGAAGCTGTGCCTCCGCCTTATGGGGCTGATGGCAGCCACAGTACACGTCGTGCCCTTGGCTCTCCTGAACATGCGGCCAGTGCAGCGTTGCCTCCTGGGCCTGGGCCTTTGCCCGCTGAGGGACCGGCGGGTCATGGTGTTGGTGACACGCAGGCTGCGATTGGCCCTCCAGTGGTGGGAGCAGCCGACCACTTTGGCAAGGGGCAACATGCTGGGGCCGGTGCTACGCCGCCAGGTCGTGTCCTCCGACGCCTCCCTGGTAGGCTGGGGGGCCGTCCACGAGGGCGAAGGCGTGAGTGGCCTTTGGCAGGCACCGTGGTTGACGCAGCACATCAACCTCCTGGAACTGCGGGCGATATATCTGGCGCTACTACGCTTCCAGCAGGTACTGAGAGACCGCCATGTCCTGGTAAGGACAGACAGCACGGTGGCAGCGGCATATGTCAACAGGCAGGGGGGCCTGGGCTCCCCTCGCCTTTGCAGACTGGCACGGGCATTATGGGAGTGGGCGCACCCCCGGTTCAAGTCCCTGAGGGCGATGTATGTACCGGGTCTGGAGAACGTCGCCGCGGATCGTCTCTCCCGAGGGGGACCCCTCACCGCGGAGTGGAGGCTGCACCCTCAGGTGGTGCACGAGATCTGGAACCGGTACGGCACCGCCGTGGCCGATCTCTTCGCCTCCAGAGAGACGACGCACTGCCCTCGCTTCTTCTCTATGGGGAGGGACGATCCCCCCCTGGGCACAGATGCGATGGCACATCAGTGGCCGCAGGGTCTCCTTTACGCCTTCCCTCCCTTTGTCCTCCTACACCCACTCCTTCAGAGAGTTCAGGTCGAGGAGGTGAGCCTCATCCTGGTGGCCCCCAACTGGCCCCAGATGTTCTGGTTCTCGGCGATTGCACCCCTTCTCCGAGGTCAGCCCTGGGAGCTCCCGGTGCGCAGGGACCTCCTGTCTCAAGCCCACGGGACTCTCTTTCATCCCTTTCCCCAGGGACTCAGGCTCTGGGCTTGGCCCCTGAGAGGGCCGAGTTTCTAGCCATGGGGCTGCCCCCGCCGGTAGTTGCTACCTTGCTGGCAGCCCGGGCTCCATCGACGAGGACAGCGTATGCCTATCGATGGGCAACGTTCCGTTCTTGGTGCGATGCGAGAGGGCTGGATCCCCTCTCTTGTGGGGCCCAGGGCATCCTCCAGTTTCTCCAGGGAATGTTGGAGGCAGGCAGGTCTCCTACGACTGTGAGGGGAATGGTGGCAGCCATAAAGGCAAGCCGCGTTGGACCGCGGAAACTGACAGTGGATTGTTGCAACCTTATCGATCAGTTTCTTAAGGGGGCTCGTAGGGACCACCCCTTGCAGGGTAGGCCGGCAGCCCCCCCTTGGGATCTGGAAGTGGTACTGTCGGCCTTGCGGCACGGGCCATTCGAGCCACTGGAAACAGTAGAGCTGCAGTGGCTCTCCCTCAAGACAGCATTTTTGCTGGCGATGGTGACCGCGAAAAGAATAGGAGAGCTGCATGCCCTGTCGGTGCATGAGGAGTGCTGCCGCTTCTTGCCGGACGAAGCTGGGGTGGTACTGCGGCCCAACCCTGCATTCCACCCTAAGGTCTGGTCAGAGTCCCGAGCCGGTCAGTCCTTTGAGCTGCTCCCCTTCAACCCTCCGCAGGGAAGCGGTGAAGCAGGGCCGAGCGGGCAGTCCTTATTGTGCCCTGTCAGGGCCCTGAGGACCTACTGTCGGCGGACACAGGCCCACAGGACAACGGACCAGCTCTTTGTCTGTTATAGGCATAACCGCCTTGGAGAACCACTCTCGAAGGCTAGGCTCTCTCACTGGGTGGTGGAAACAATCCAAGAGGCGTACAGACAGGCAGGCAAGCCAGTCCCGTCAGGAGTACGGGCACACTCGACACGAGGCCTTGCTACCTCATGGGCTCTGTGGCGAGGTGCCTCGTTGTCCGAGATTTGTACGGCGGCCTCCTGGTCGGCGCCATCCACATTCACCAGGTTCTACTGCATGAACGTGGCAGCCAGCACCCCCTTCGCGGAGCGAGTGCTGGGCTCCAGGCAGTAGAGCAGGTCATACTCACCGTGTCTCCGAGACCCCGGCTCCCGCAGGACGGGCCCGGGCTCGGAGTGATGTCATGCATAGGAAGCTAGCCCTGCGCCTTGCGGGCTAGGTGGCTAATCAGTTGACTGGCCGGACGCCAGCTGGGACTAGGTAGCGTCTTGCGCCTAGACCACGAGCCTTCTTTTTTTGACTGGCCTTAGCGTCTGGCGGGGCCAGCTGGGCCTAGGTAGCGTCTTGCGCCTAGGCCACGAGTATTACTACTTCGTTGGATGGCAGGATTTTGGAGCACGCCTTGGGCTCTGATACTTCGGGCTTAAACTGCTTCGGGCTGCCGCGGGGGCAGCTAGGTCTGCTTATTTCCTCGCGGTGTGTCTTAGAGTGTTCCCGTACATATTGAATAATATGTAGTGGAGAGCCAGTCTCGACCACGATAGAGAACGGAAGGTTACATCCGATGTAACCCAGGTTCTCTGAGTGGAGAGACTGGCTCTCCACGAATCAGCCGCTCCGAAATTCGTGTCAATCAAAGTTAATCGAAGTGGCTCTGCCTGGGTGGGACTTAAATAGCCCACTGATCACGGATCAGGGCAGGGCCACCATGAGTGATGTGTCTTAAAGAGTATCCACGAGCACTGCCCCTGGGGGTCAGTTCCCGTACATATTGAATAATATGTAGTGGAGAGCCAGTCTCTCCACTCAGAGAACCTGGGTTACATCGGATGTAACCTTCCGTTCCATTTAGTGTAGCACAGTGGTTCTCTCATTTTTGAATTTCAGATTTCCACGACCCCCATAACTCTAAGAGAGTACAAATGGAACCAAATGGACCCGTAAGGGTTGGTTCCATTTGTACACTCTCAGTGTTACACACCCGTAAAGGGCCATTTGGGAGTGTTTCCAGTGAGCCAACGTGCACAATATCAGCACCCTGACTCCGTCTGACCAGAATGGAACAGAGCCTTCATTAGTATCATTGGTAACACCTGTGAATGTCTTACAATATGGCTGCTGTGCATAGAGCCTCTTGGGATGCAACTATTAATAACTTGTCCATTATTCTAACTTACTTTATTCGATTAAGCTTTTTTTGTGATTAATAGTTTATTCTATTTTTGACAACTCAACAGGCCAAAGGACAGCAAAGAACAAAACAAGGGTTACGCTTTAAAAAATCTTAATTGATTCTTTATAATTGACTAATCACTTAAACAGCCTATTTTATGCTTCATCGTACCCCATGTCATGTCCAAGGGATCTCATCGTACCTCATCGTATACGATGTTTGCAAAAATAGTGAAAATGGCCGATCTACAAGCTCACAACGCATCACACCATGACATGTTGTGAACTTGTAGATCAGCTATATTTGCTGCTGTTGCAAATGTATCGGTTGATTAAATCGATTAGTTCACACACACACTGTGTGTGTGTGTGTGTGTGTGTGTGTGTGTGTGTGTGTGTGTGTGTGTGTGTGTGTGTGTGTGTGTGTGTGTGTGTGTGTGTGTGTGTGTGTCAACTAACTCCCCAGAGATTAATCCAGCTGTGAAGTGTTGGTAAAAGTACTAAATAATGGTTTTCCTTAAGTAAAAGTATCAATACCATCATTGTAGAAATACCTGTTACAAGAACAATTCCAGTATTCAAAATGTACTTGAGTGCAAGTACAAAAGTATTGGCATTAAAATATGCACCAAAAGTACTCATTATGCAGAATGGCCCCATTTCACAAGTTTGTATTAAATGTATGAAAACAGCAGATCTACAAGCTCACAACGCGTCACATTGTAGACTGTCTATTTTCAAATAGCCAAAGTATATATATAGGGCTGAAGTGGTTAATGTAAGTTTTGTAATAATAATCAAAATCTTCAAAGTAACTAGTAACTATTGCTTTCAAATAATTGTAGTGGAGTAAAACGTGTAATATTTGCGATGTACATGTAGTAGAGTTATAAATAACTGAAAATAATTATAAAAAATACTCCAGTGAAGTAAAAATACCTCAAAAGTGTACTTGAGTAAATACTTTCCACCACTGCAGCTGTGTGTGTGTGTGTGTGTGTGTGTGTGTGTGTGTGTGTGTGTGTGTGTGTGTGTGTGTGTGTGTGTGTGTGTGTGTGTGTGTGTGTGTGTGTGTGTGTGTGTGTGTGTGTGCGCGCGTGCGTGCGTGCGTGCGTGTGTGAACGTCTATGAATATTGTGTGCGTGTGTGTGTGTGGGGGTCTCATTAAGGACGAACTGAGAAATAGAAAGCAGTGTTTTTAAAGCCAAAACACACAAATACAGTGTACACACACACACACACACACACACACACACACACACACACACACAATATTCATAGACGTTTATACACACACACACACACACACACACACACACACACACACACACACACACACACACACACACACACATTTGTGTGATATGTCTTGTTGTCAGGGAGGAGAGGAGCGAGGGATGAGGATGAAAGGAGAGACGGCGTGTCAGCCTTTCATCAGCGGAGGGAGGAGAAGGGATGAGAGGATGAAAGAGGACGAGAATAGAAAGCTCTTCTATTGCAACGTTTCTTTGGGGAGAAAAAAAACAAGTTGAAGTTCTACTGTAGGAAGACAAGGAGAGACGGGAGAGGAAATAGGTCATAAGCTGAGAGACAGACAGGAGAGACAGACAGTAGGACAGCTGAGAGGGAGACAGTGTAGGAGAGACAGACAGTAGGACAGCTGAAAGACAGACAGTAGGACAGCTGAGAGGGAGACAGTGCAGGAGAGACAGACAGTGTAGGAGAGACAGACAGTAGGACAGCTGAGAGGGAGACAGTGCAGGAAAGACAGACAGTGCAGGAGAGACAGACAGTAGGACAGCTGAGAGACAGACAGTGTAGGAGAGACAGACAGTAGGACAGCTGAAAGACAGACAGTGTAGGAGAGACAGACAGTAGGAAAGCTGAGAGACAGACAGTGTAGGAGAGACAGACAGTAGGACAGCTGAGAGACAGACAGTGTAGGAGAGACAGACAGTAGGACAGCTGAGAGGGAGACAGTGGGGGGCACGGTGGTGCAGTCGGTAGCGCTGTCGCCTCACAGCTAGAAGGTCTTGGGTTCGATTCCCGCCGGGGACACTGTGGGCGCCGGGGGCGTGTTCTCTCCTCTGTGTCATCAGTGCCCACACCCTATAGGTGGGGTTGGCGAAAGGACCTTTTCTGTGTGGAGTTTGCGTGTTCTCCCCGTGTCTCCTAGGGTAGGTGCAGTAATTCTGGTCTCTATACACTCCTCATGCATACAAGGAAGCATGAGCTCAGTTCGGGGCTCTCCTCAGGCTGGCAGTGGGAGAGTAGCGCCCGGGATTACAAGCTTGTACTGCACCTACCCTAGGAGACACAGGGAGAACATCCCGGTTTTCAGACGGTGGTCCGCGAACAAACACGTGTAAAGGATCTTTGACATGAAAACGTTTGAGAACCACTGGTTTAACCCCTTAAACCACAGCAGCATCCGTGCTGTGAGGAAAGCTTTCGCAGGAAAATAGCAGATCGATACGCATACATAGAAAACAGAAAATACCCTAGTATAGTGTCGATTTCGTCAACTAAAACTATGACGAAAACTTTTAATCGACTACCTTTTTTCACTGACAAAAACTAAATAAAAACTAAACTATGATGACGAACTAAGTTTTGGCAACAAATAAAAACTAGATTAAAATGTTAGTGAGGGACTAGTGGAAGAGATCCAGTAGAACTAAAAGACAAGTCATTTTATGTTTGGTTGCGCTCGGGTGTTGCGGTCTGAAAATAGCAGATCTTCAAGCTCACAACGCGTCGCAAGCTTGTAGATCGGCTATGTGCAGCATGCAACCAAGTGTAAAATCAGCCATTATGACGCCATCAAGGCACCGCCAAAATACGTTTTAGTCGACTAAATCTACGATTGATTTAAAAAAAATACTGGTATAGAGCCCTGAGGGACTCCGGTCAAAATAGGGGTTTATAAGTGGTTAAACGTATTCATGTAAAAGTGAGTCAATGTGAATTCCAGTGATAGTATATAGTGTCTGTCTGTCCTGCTGGCAGTGACTTTAAACTGATGTGTAATCTGTTCTAATCTGGATTACAGATTACTGGAGATTGTTCCACGTGTATCTGGAGTATGAAGATGCATTGTGCACACACACATACACACACATTGTGTAACGCATACAGACATTCACATAGACATCCATGGAACACACACACACACACACACACACACACACACACACACACACACACACACACACACACACACACACACACACACACACACTACACACACACACACACACACACACACACACACACACACACACACACACACACACACACACACACACACACACACACACACACACACACACACACACACACATGGGTGGCTGTGGTGCATGTGTGTTTGTGTGTTTATATATTACTCCATTTTCAGGCCACTACGAGGTTTTCAAATCCTACATTGAGCTGATCAGAGTGCCATGGGGCCCCTGGCCCTGGTGTGACACATTTTAATAAAGAAAAACATCACATGGATGCAACTGGGACGTATCATCAGTGTTGTAGCCTGGGGTCATCGGGTGTTTCGGGTCTCGCAACATACAACATACACCCTCGCCCAGGTGACCCAGCCGGGGTTGATCAAGGTCCCACGGTCAGTCCTCTTAGGGAGAGACAGGGCCACTCAGTCCGCTTCTCCGGAAGTACTCTGCCGGGACTCGGGGAGGTTCTGGCACGTGGAGGGACTACAGTAGGTGGGTTGCCTGGCCGGGCTCCTCCTTCGTCTCACCAGGTCCAGGACCTGAGCGCTGCGCCAGATCCGGTGCGCCAGATCCGGTGCACCGCCCCGATCCAAACATTTCCCTCTGGCGTGATGGTTCCTTGGGCCGTGGTGGTACTGCAGGCTCCACTTGCGGATGGCTTGAATGGCCCTCCTAAAGGCCTCACCGTGGGTTTGTTGGGCTTCTTCCTCACGGAAGACACAGCCTGGGGGCACTAACCCATTTAAGGCAGACCAGTGAACAGTATTTGGGGGGGGGGAGTGTGCTGAAGGTGCCTACAATATATGGAACGAATGTCAAGAAAAGCTGAAGTTCGATGTCTGTTTGTATGTATGTTTCTTTAGCTATTTTTAAAAGATGTTTTGCTGACCTTATATTGGAAGAGGGCCTATGCACCCGCTTGGTGTAATATTTGGTTTTAATATATATATTTTTTAAACATTTATTTTATTATACCGTATTTATGTGTGCCTTGTTGTCTTTGACATGTCTGTAAAACCATTGTTGTAAATCCTTTTGTACACAGGGGGCGCCATTGAAAAAGAGACTGGTCTCAATGGATTTCCCTGAAATAAAGGTTTCAATCAATCAATCAATCAATCAATCAAAATAAAAACATGGCACATCGTGTCAAAAAGGTTGCCGACCCCTGTTCTAGCGTCATGACCATGGAAAACAGGAAATAGGCTGTCGGGACCGGTGGCTCCCAAGCAGTGTCGATTTTGACCAAAATATTTCATTTAGTTTTCGTCATAGTCTTTTGAATAAAATTCCATTTAGTTTTATTCATATTTTAGTCATCTGTTTGTTTTTGTCCAGTTTTAGTCGACTAAATATACATTTGATTTAGTCGACTAAAATGTATTTTGGCGGTGCCTTAATGGTGTCTTATCATTTTTATCCCTCGATTTTGTAACCCTTTTTTTCACCCGGTGCCAATTTGCTAAGTGATCCTGGGCACTACACTCCCCCCACCAGCCTAGGGAGGCCAGGGCCGAGCTCATGCCTCCTTCAATGCATGAGAGCCAACTGACCTTCTTGTCACCTGACAGGGGGGAGTTTCCCTGGTTGGACGTAGCGCGTGGAAGGAACACGTTATTCCAACCAGTTCCCTTCCCCTCCATCAGGCGCCCCGGCTGGCCAGGGGGAGGCAGTATAGTGACCAGGATTACTACATGTTTTTGTGAGGGTATTAACTACCCTAGGGGACACGGGGAGAACATGCAAACTCCACACAGAGTAGGCCCTTTCGCCAACCCCACCTAGGGTATGGGCACTTAAAGGCTGATTTACACTTGGTTGCATCCTGAAATTAGCCGATCTACAAGCTGACAACGCGTTGTGAGCTTGTAGATCTGCTATTTTCAGAGTGCAACCAAACATAAAATGACTTGTCTTTTAGTTCTACTGGATCTCTTCTTCACTAGTCCCTCACTAAGATTTTTGTTTAGTTTTTTTTTCATTTGTTGGCGAAATATATTTAGTCTTAGTTTTAGTCATCATATAGCTTAGTTTTTATTTACTTTTTATTTAGTTTTCGTCAGTGAAAAAAGGTAGTCAACAAACATTTCTCGTCATAGTTTTAGTCGACGAAATCAACACTGCTCCCAAGATTCACTTACACTGCCTGACATCAAAGTGACTCATGCACTCAGCGATGGTCCGATATCCTCACTGTAATCATAGAGTATTGTAATGACATCATCATTACCACACAGTCAATACAGATTACTTCATGACTTTGTCTCACTTCGATAGAAAGTTCAGGGGGAACCTGCCTTGTCTCTCGTCCTTTTTTTTAAATGCTTTTAACTTTTTTATTGAGTGTGTGCATTCCTCCATCGTTAATATATACAGTTGGCCACGCCGGAACTCAAACGCTATTGGTTGAGACCAGACACGTGACCAGCGAACCGGAAAACAACCCCCAAAAATGCTATTGGTTGGGTATCTTGTCAATCAAGAGTAGGGCGGGGAATGAATGCTATTGGTTGTGTAGGTTGTCAATCAAATCATCCCGCCCCTCCTGGAGCATAGCCTACTTTATCGTCAATTTTAGAATAAATGGGACCATAATTTAGCAAAACGCATATCATGATGATTGAAAGGAGACTTTAAACTAGCGACTGGAAGCATATAGAATTTATTTATTATTACAATTTTTATTACGGTAAGAAAATCTAGTCTAAAGTTTGTCAAAAACCCATTCACTTGCGTTAAAATAAATTCTTTCTGACACTGCAGGTCAGCGCAGGGTAAAACAGTGCCTCACTCTGGCCATTCATAAGCTTCCGTGTTGGCCTCATGGTAAATATCCAAGCCTTGCCCCTTGGTCGTACCTTAGCTTGTATCTGCTATTTTAAAAGGATTTTTATACATTTTATATATTTATTTACTTATACATTTGAGTACTTTACTACTTGAATGTCCCCGGCAGGATCAATGAAGGTCTATCTACTCTGTACTTACATGCATAACAGTCACAAACAAACAAGTCTCTGTGTGTGTGTGTGTGTGTGTGTGTGTGTGTGTGTGTGTGTGTGTGTGTGTGTGTGTGTGTGTGTGTGTGTGTGTGTGTGTGTGTGTGTGTGTGTGTGTGTGTGTGTGTGTGTGTGTGTGTGCGTGCGTGCGTGCGTGCGTGCGTGCGTGCGTGCGTGCGTGCGTGCGTGCGTGCGTGCGTGCGTGTGTGTGTGCGCGCCTGTGTACCTGGCATCAGTCCAGTTCTTAATGGACACAACAAGCAGACTGACTGAGTACTGGCTAACTGACTCATGTTTACAACTTGCAGCATCATTTACACACAAGTTACAACATGACAGGCAGGCAGACAGACAGTCAGTCAGACAGACAGACAGACAGACAGACAGACAGACAGACAACTGGCTGGCTGGCTGGTCATAGAAACCCATCTTAAAATATTGTAATGCCATGGGCAGTGTTGGGATAGTTACTAAAACATAGTAATATATTACTTATTACATATTACTTGTTTAAAAAGTAATGTAGTTACTTTACTTATTACTCCCTGCCAAAAGTACTTAGTTACTTATTACTTTAGTTACTTTTTTTCCTCGCCCCCAGTAATTGCATCCTTTCTCCCCAGAAGTCAGACTTTGTATTTTCAACATTAGCAGTTGTTTTTTTTCTCTTTTCTGCAGCCTATATTGTAAAATCCTCATTGTACACTCATTTGAATTACATTAACACTAAGACTTTTACTGTGTATGAATTCATAACTTACAGACTAAATGAAAACCATTTGACGACTATGAATTGAATACTAAGGACCTCAATGGAAACAAGTATTTTAAATGTATTTAAAGGGCAAGACCACTTTGGTAGAGGTTTGGGTTGTGTATTTACCTTGCCATGGTGTAACTCCAAAGGTGGACAACAAATCAAAAATAATTGCTCCATTGATTAGAAATTGATAATTCAAAATATGCTCCTCATTGACTTACATTGTACGGTAAAACAGCTCTCAAAGTCACTCTTTTAGCACATAAACAAACACAAACAAAGCTGATTCAGACAATATAGAACATCACCAAACCCACTACTGATTTTTTTTTTTATAAAAATGTCAACTTCCTGTTGATTTTACTATTTGAAGAACTGGATCCGGATCCGCAGATCCAGTCCGTGTTTTCTTCTAAATAAAAATAGCAAAATCAACAGGAAGTTAACATTTTTTATTTAAAAAAAAACAGTTCTGGGTTTGGTGATGTTCTATATTGTCTGAATCAACTTTGTTTGCGCCCGTTTACATGCTAAAAGAGTGACTTTGAGAGCTGTTTCAGCGTACAATGTGAGTCAATGAGGAGCATATTTTGAATGTTCAATTTCTAATCAATGGAGCAATTATTTTTGATTTCTTGTCCACCTTTGGAGTTACATCATGGCAAGGTAACTACACAACCCAAACCTCTAACAAAGTGGTCTTGCCCTTTAATGTATTTTAAAAACACCTGGGCTCAAACATGACTCATAATGAGACACAGGCCACAGTGACCTATATATATATATATATATATATTATGTGTGTGTGTGTGTGTGTGTGTGTGTGTGTGTGTGTGTGTGTGTGTATATATATATTTACATGCCACAGTCAGTGACCTATATATATATATATAGAAAATAGCCGACCTACAAGCTTACGGCGCGTCTTCATCGGTTAACAAGTCGCTTATAATAAGCAGACATGGCAACACTGTTTGATCCGGTTTAAGGGCGGCCCGCCCTTCCGCAGCTGATAACTCACACAGACAAGTGCGCAACGTTTCCAAAAACAACACAGGATCAAATAAACACATTCAAACCCAGAGTACCACCGAGGCTCGTGAAAAAAAGTAATAAGTTACTTTTTGAAAAAAAGTAAAGGTAATATTATTACTCAAAACGTGAAAGTAATTAGTTACGTTACTAGTTACTGGGAAAAGGTAATAATATTACTTTAAGTTACATATTACTTTAGTTACTTCCCAACACTGGCCATGGGCATGGTATGGAGATCTCTGTATCTATCAGTCCTTGTCCCTTTTATGCCCATATATGGGAGAGTTATATTTGCGATATCTGCACTATTATATTTATAATCTATTACATACAGCATATAGCCTATACTGTGTAGTATCACTCCACACAAATTTAAGTTAGATATCTTATGTATTTATTATATGATTTATCATATTATTATTGTCTCCGCCAGGAGAGTTTGTTTTCACTTTCCGTCAGCCAAGCAAACATTGGTCGAGCCTCACGTGACACTTGACAATACGGTGAAATAGTGTGATCTGATTGGCTAGTGACATATAACGGGTTATAAATACATGTGTCACTTTGAAAGAGTCTTTGCCTCTTTCAAAGTGAGGTAAGACAGGAATAATCACAAAATGGCTGAGAAATGGCGGATACTGTAACAATTGGATAGGACACTTACACAGACAGGACAGATAGGACACTTACACAGACAGGACGGATAGGACACTTACATAGACAGGACGGATAGGACACTTATACAGACAGGACGGATAGGACACTTATACAGACAGGACGGATAGGACACTTATACAGACAGGACGGATAGGACAGTTATACAGACGGATAGGACACTTGTGTCATGTTACTATGACACAGACAGGACAGATAGGACACTTACACAGACAGGACGGATAGGACACTTACATAGACAGGAGTGATAGGACACTTACACAGACAGGACGGATAGGACACTTACATAGACAGGACGGATAGGACACTTATACAGACAGGACGGATAGGACACTTATACAGACAGGACGGATAGGACACTTACACAGACAGGACGGATAGGACACTTACACAGACAGGACGGATAGGACAGTTATACAGACGGATAGGACACTTGTGTCATGTTACTATGACACAGACAGGACAGATAGGACACTTACACAGACAGGACGGATAGGACACTTACATAGACAGGAGTGATAGGACACTTACACAGACAGGACGGATAGGACACTTACATAGACAGGACGGATAGGACACTTATACAGACAGGACGGATAGGACACTTATACAGACAGGACGGATAGGACACTTATACAGACAGGACGGATAGGACACTTACACAGACAGGACGGATAGGACAGTTATACAGACGGATAGGACACTTGTGTCATGTTACTATGACACAGTAACATGTTCTATTTTTTATAAGAATTAGAACATTCCCAACATTCCCAACACAAGTCTGCTGGCGGAGACTTGTGCTCCGAGGAGCACATTTTCTAGTTGTTATTGTTATTGTCTCCGCCAGGAGACATTGTTTTCACTTTCCACATGTCAAGCTAACATTGGTCAAGCCTCAAGTGACACGTGACAATACGGTGAAATAGTGTGATCTGATTGGCTAGTGACGTATAGCGGCCTATAAATACATGTGTCACTTTGAAAGAGTTTTAGCCTCTTTCAAAGTGAGGTAAGACAGGAATAATCACGAAATGGCTGAGAAATGGCGGATACTGTAACAATTGGATAGGACACTTACACAGACAGGACAGACAGGACAGGTAGGACACTTACATAGACAGGACAGATAGGACACTTACATAGACAGGACGGATAGGACACTTATACAGACAGGACGGATAGGACACTTATACAGACAGGACGGATAGGACACTTATACAGACAGGACGGATAGGACACTTATACAGACAGGACGGATAGGACAGTTATACAGACTGATAGGACACTTGTGTCATGTTACTATGACACAGTAACATGTTCTATTTTTTGTAAGAATTAGGACATAAGAAGTAGAACATTCCCAACATTCCCAACACAAGTCTGCTGGCGGAGACTTGTGCTCCGAGGAGCACTTTTTCTAGTTACTCTCCGTAGGAGAGTTTTGTTTTCACTTTCTAAATATGACACACCGATTGGTCAAGCCTCACGTGACACGTGACAATACGGTGAAATACTGTATAAATACATGGCATCACTTTGACAGTGTCTTGCCACTGTCAAAGTGAGGTAAGACAGGAACCATCACGAAATGGCTGCATGGCTGATACATAATTGGCAGATAGGACAGATAGGACACTTATATAGACAGGAGGGATATGACACTTACACAGACGGATAGGACACTTACAGTACACAGACAGGACGGATAGGACACTTATACAGACAGGACGGATAGGACACTTATACAGACAGGACGGATAGGACACTTATACAGACAGGACGGATAGAACACTTACACAGACAGGACGGATAGGACACTTACATAGACAGGAGGGATATGACACTTACACAGACAGGACGGATAGGACACTTACAGTATACAGACAGGACGGATAGGACACCTACAGTATACAGACAGGACGGATAGGACACTTATACAGACAGGAGGGATAGGACACTTACACAGACAGGAGGGATAGGACACTTACATAGACAGGACGGATAGGACACTTATACAGACAAGACGGATAGGACACTTATACAGACGGATAGGACACTTATACAGACAGGACGGATCAGACACTTATACAGACAGGATGGATAGGACAGTTAGAACATAAGAATTAGAACATTCCCAACATTCCCAACACAAGTCTGGTAAGAGTGAGGTAAGACAGGAACAATCACGAAATGGTTGAGAAATGGCGGATACTGTAACAATTGGATAGGACACTTACACAGACAGGACGGATAGGACACTTACACAGACAGGACGGATAGGACACTTACATAGACAGGACGGATAGGACACTTATACAGACAGGAGGGATAGGACACTTATACAGACAGGACGGATAGGACACTTATACAGATAGAACATTCCCAACATTCCCAACAGCGGAGAGTTGTGCTCCGAGGAGCACTTTTTCTAGTTAATATTGTTATCAGTATTATTATTATTATTATTTTCTTATAATTTATGTATTATTTCATGTATACCGTGTGATGTCATCCATGTTTACAGTCAGAATAACATCACTGTTATGATTACTCTATGGTTATGACTCATAATATCTTGCTCCTTACTGGAGATGCAATGTCACCAGTAAACAAACTCCATTACTGTCTATCTGTCTGTCTGTCTGTCTGTCTGTCTGTCTGTCTGTCTGTCTGTCTGTCTGTCTGTCTGTCTGTCCAGTAACAAACAGCTAGAATAGCCTAATAGAAAGATGAGAGGAGATAGAGATGAAAATGGGAGGATTAACATGGAGAGAGAGAGATGGAGGGAGAGAGAGAGAGAGAGAGAGAGAGAGAGAGAGAGAGAGAGAGAGAGAGAGAGAGAGAGAGAGAGAGGGGAGAGAGAGAGAGGGGAGAGAGAGAGAGCGAGAGCGGAGAGAGAGAGAGAGAGAGAGAGAGAGAGTCTAGATAGGATGGGGGAGACAAAATGTGGAGCATTACGTCATGCTGTCAAACTACGCGGACGCCGATTGGTCGATCCTCGGTGGCCCAAAAACCTCCCATTGGCTGAGAGGGCTATGGGGGGGGCGGGGGGGTACCTGCGGACCGGAGAGAGGACATGCCCTTCACCGAGCGATGAGAGGAACGATGCTGCTTCAAATAAAAGGAAGAGGAGAGGAGAGAGAAGAGAGCAAGTGATTTATTTCTCCTCATAGATGGACCGTTATCTCTCTAAACAAGCCGTTTATCGGAGCTTTCTCACTTCTATCTGCTGAGAGATCCTTTATTCATCACATTCTGATTACCATCGGATCAGATGCCCGGACGCTTTGATTAATTGAAGTGAGAGACGATGCAGCGGTTTTTATAACGGTTTTTATAACGGTTTTTATAACTGCTGGAGGGTTATTTCATTTTGGAGGAGGAGAAGAGAAGAGAAGAGAAGGAGTCCCAGGAGGAGAAGAGGAGATAAAGGAGTGACGAGGAGAAAAGAGGAGAGGAGAGAAGAGGAGAGGAAGGCTTACATTCCTACATATAAAGACTAAAGAGGTGAGAGATATGCTGTTGGGCGTCACTCCGCCCCGCCGGGCCGGGTGGCCCATCCGGGCCGGTCACACACGCACGCACACACGCAGGCACGCACACACACGCGCAGGCGCACACACCACACATGCATGCACACATGCATGCAACAAACCACTATAGATGATCTCGGTAGGAAAACTCGTATATAGCCTAAGTTAAAAAAAAACGTTCCTTTTGTATTTTTAAAAATACATATTTAAAAAGTACTGAAAATAGCCGATCCAGTGTCGCGATTTACTTTCTTCTCTTGTAGGGCGTGGATTTTACGGAAAAAACATGAAAAGTTGAATTATGGACATACGAGCTTTCTGCCCGCAACAACACACCGTTCATCAGAGGTGACTTCATTAAGATTAATTGGTGCTCGGGTCTCGCGCGAGGTGTGTCGCTTCACTGACAAAAAAAACTCCCAACAGATCTACAAGCCATTAACACGTCGGTAGCTTGTAGATGTGATAGCTTGTAGATCTGCTTTATTTTTTTGGGTTTGGGGTTTGTCCTGGATGGATGGTGAGATGGTGGCGATGCTCTCACCGGCCCGTGTGTGTGTGTGTGTGTGTGTGTGTGTGTGTGTGTGTGTGTGTGTGTGAGCCTGACTCTTTACTTGAAGTTCAACTTGTATTATTTGATTATCCTCTAAATCCTTTCCAGCGATGATGATGTATTTGTATTATTGTGACCTTTGTGAAATATACAGTTGGGGGTGGGGGGGGGGGGGGTTTGTGAAGAGTTTGTTAGAAGGTGTTCTTATGTCAGAAATGCCAGGAACATCCATAAAGGAAATGAGTTCCTCTTCATAACGTTTAAAAGCTTTAATACAAGGCTAGTTCATTAGAGCAGTGGTTTTCAACCTTTTCCGCGTCAAGGACCCCCAAATTGACACATATTAGCCCCACGGACCCCCAAATGGAACCAAATGGACCCGTACGGGTCCATTTGGTTCCATTTGTACACTCTCACTCACAGTTGCAGACACATACAGTATATGGGTCAATTTAGTTCCTAACTATTAATTTGGCTGGGGACCCCCTGGAACCCTCTCAAGGACCACTGGTGGTCCCCGGACCACTGGTTGAAAACCACTGCATTAGAGGACAGTTAAAGGAGTGGCTCACCCAAAAAACTACCTATTTTCTATCAATTGCACACCCCATGAAGCCTTGAATTCATGGATTTGTTTTTGTTTTTGTCGGATTCCTAAGCCAATATAATTTGATGACTTGGTGTATTTCCGGTAAGAGACACAAAAGTATACTTTTTGTGTCTCCTACCGGATATACACCAAGTCATCATATACATTAGCATCTTTCCGCCGGTCATCAAATCATTGGCTTAGTGCGACAAAAACTAAAGCAAATCCATGAATTCAAGGCTTCATTGGGTGTGTAATTGATTATTTTTTTTTTGGAGTTAACTCCTTTAAAGACGGGGTGCCGTGATTTTCAGTGATTTCCCCCCCCCCCTAAAACATAATCATCAGGTATTATGGTTATACTAGGAGGAAGATTTGTTTTCAAAAAAGTGTACAGAAATGGTTAAAATTATGTTTTTATGTGGACACGCCTCCAGTTCATTAAATATACCTGGTTCTCACCTTAGCACCTCCTCCACCACCATAGCACCACCCACCTGTCCTAGTCCCTCCTCCTCCTCATGCCCACACCTGTTGTGTTATGATAATGAGGGGGAGGGTATGTTTTTACTATGTCACTAAAGGGCTTTTTCTATTGGCACGTTTGACCCTCAAGGTTTCAGCCTCCCGGTAGAAACTCAAAATAGTCAGAGAAGACATAAAACACCATAAAAACACCACCAGGGGGCTTAATGAAGTTCTATCAACCTCATAGACACATGAGAAACAGAAAAAGTGCAAAACCATGGCACCGCCTCTTTAAATATCACAACATATATCAACAACAACACATCCCAACACATGGCCTTCATCATGGGGCCAAACAAGAGAGTCGCTTCTGGACCGAAACATAATAAATAAATATATTATGAACTAGCCTTGTATTAAAGCTTTTGCGTGCCTTGGACTCATTTTCTTTTTGATTGAAGCCGTTCATTTTCCCTTTAAAGTATTTATTTGACCAACATCAGTCATTCAAAGATAGTGTTTATTCATACATTCAACATTATGTATCTGACATTCATTCTTTACATAATGCCTGCTTCTAATGAGGACATTTTTTAAATAAATTTCCCCTTTAACCCTTTGGTTCTCAAAGTGGGGTCCGCCAGCCAAATACATATCATTTTGGGGGTCCTTGACATGAAAAAGTTTGAGAACCACCACTTTAACTATTCTTTCAACCTGGCATCCCTCGACGTGTTGTGAGCTTGTAGATCGGCTATTTTCAGCATGCAACTAAGTGTAAAACCAGCCATTACGACGCCATCGAGACACCGCCAACATACATTTTAGTCGACTAAATCAACTGTAGATTTAGTCGACTAAAACTAGACTAAAACTAAAACAATTCAGATGACTAAAATATGACTATAACTAAATGCAACCTTATTCAAAAGACTATGACTAAAACTAAATCAAAATGTGCTGTCAAAATCAACACTGCCCAAAATAGCAGATCAACAAGCTCACAACACAACACGTGGCATCTAGCATTACCCCTGTCCATATACATTTCCGCCCCTGTTCATTTGATACGTCAAAGTGTACAAATGTAACCAAATGGACCCCGTAGAATGGTCTGTACGGTTGTACACTCTGCTATCAGATGATGGAGTGCAGGCAGGGGTGCTCCGATATTTTACTTAAAGGTAGGGTAAGTGATATTTTTTGGTTAAAACAAAAAGTATTTTGTTAAAAGGTTAAAGCACTATATTCTGATAGTAAGTATTGCCATAGAGTGTTTGTTCATTAACAGGAGTCTCCCCGTCTCTCCAGCTCTTTAGTTTAATAAACAGAAAGTATTTTCCGGTAGGTGTCAAAATCTCAGACAATCAGGAGAAAGTGCCCATTTTTAGCTTCATTTTTATAGTGTTCCAGTTCCAATTTTGCCTGCTCATTTCTTGGTGTCATCACTTCCAATTTCACTTGTTTAATCTATATCCTGATTGAGTTCTCTATCCTGATTGGAAAAAAATGGAAATGAAACTGAAACTGAAACAAAAATGCATTTTCTGTTATATAAAGAGCTGGAGACTCCTTTTACTGAACAAACACTCTATAGCAAGGAGTACTATCAGAATATAGAGCCATTTAACACTTATTTTAACCAAAGAAAATCACTTACCTACCTTTAAGTAAAAGTAGCAATACCACAATATAAAAATACTCGGTTACAAGAAACAAAATTGGAAATACTCCTGTAAAGTAAAAAATACCTCAAAAGTTTACCTAAGTACAGTACTTGAATGTGCTTAGTTACTTTACACCACTGTGTGCAGGGCATTTGAGCATTTCTTTCTGCTGGATAACGTTTACTGATATGAATACAGATGATGTTTGGCATGGCAGAGCAGGAGGACAATACATCAGATCCTTCCTGAGCACGTCCTGTGTGATGGATGGATTGGAAATGTTAACATTTGTTTTAGCTCTTGCTCATTTGATTCTCCTATTTGTCTCATCTAAGACCTGAGGCAGCGTCTAAAAAAAATCAAAATCCTAACAATTTTTCGGAAAAAAATAAAAATATATTTTTTTCACAATTTTTCAAAAATAGCAGATCTACAAGCTCGTAGTGCGGCACTCGGTGCCGCGCTATGAGCTTGTATATCTGCTATTTTTGAATAGCCCAAAGACATCTAAAGTGACACAGATGCGTTCCAGGTATCAATGGGTTAAGAAAGTAGCTAGCTGATATATTGCACTTTCACCTTAGCGCTAGGTATACTCTTAGTGGCTTGTTTTAGAAAAGAATGCATTTAAGGGCTATGTTGAATGCACTTGTTGTAAGTTGCTTTGGATAAAAGCGTCTGCTAAATGACTGTGATGTAATGTAATGTAATATGTAATGATGGAAGGCAGAGGGCTGTGTTGCCGGATTTTGCGAGAGAAATAAGCAACCAGGTCTATGGAAACAAGCCCAAAAGAGCCCTGGCACAAATTATAATTTCAGATGGGGGTCCGTGGACCAATACACATATTATTAATTTGGGGGGATCCTCGACAAGAAAAAGTTTGCGAACCACTGGTTTAAACAATAATCAAAACTTCTGGAAGCGAGCCCAAATAAGCAACTATACACTTTAGAAACAAGCCCCCCCCCCAAAAAAAACACCAATATTTACAAGCAACTTTACAGAAAAACAAGCCCAACGTCGCTTATCATAAGCAGACCTGGCAACACTGGACAGAGGGCTGTGTAGTTCCATCCCTTGTAGATAAAGGGCCAGAACTGCTCGGGGCAGTGTTGGGGATACACCATCTGTTCAGGTGTGTGTGCCTGTGCGTGGGGCTGTGTGTGTGTGTGTGTGTGTGTGTGTGTGTGTGTGTGTGCGTGTGTGCGTGCGTGCGTGCGTGCGTGCGTGCGTGCGTGCGTGCGTGCGTGCGTGCGTGCGCGCGTGCGTGCGTGTGCGCGTGCGTGTGTGTGTCAGTGGTGGAAAAAGTACTCCGATATTTTACTTACTGTAAGTAACAGTATCAATACTGCAATATAGAAATACTCTGTTACAAGTAAAAGTTAAGGCCCATGGAGGTCTGTCAGAGGGGGATCCTATGGGGATAAACGGAGCACCCCATGTACCCAGTGGTAGAAAAAGTACTCAACATTTCTTTCGAAAGTATCAATACTGCATTGTAGAAATACTCTGCTAAAAGTAAGTAAGTAAAGTAAGTAAAAGTCCAGAATTCAAAATTGATTGAGTAAAAGTACAAAAGTATTGGTATCAAAATGTACTTAAAATACCTTAAGTAAAAGTACTAAAATGTTACTGGACTTATTTTACAACTTCCAGCTGTTGCCTGTACTGAGTACTTCTTTATCCTTTATAACCGGGAGAGACTTGTATACGTTCTAGCCCTATCAGTCATTATAGCCACGTTTAGGCTATATTCACAGCAGCCATATTATGAAGACATTCACAGGTGTTACCAATGATACTAATGAAGGCTCTGTTCCATTCTGGTCAAACAGAGTCAGGGTGCTGTTGTGTGCATGTTGGCTCACTGGAAACACTCTGTTACACCAGTGGGTCTAAAGTTGGGGTCCAGGGACCCTCATGGGCTTCCAAATGTTTTACAGTCTCAGAGTTATGGGGTTGTGGAAACCACTGTGCTACACTAAATGGAACAGAGCAGAGCCTTCATTAGTATCATTGGTAACACCTGTGAAGGAAGTGATAATATGGCTGCTGTGCATAGAGCCTATTATCAATCAGCTGTGTTGCTCAACCTACAACATGCATGTTGCTTACAAATGAAATAACATTCATGTATCTCTGTGTAATGTACATTAACATAATGTGTACGTATGTTTTTGATATTCAAAGTGTGATTGTGCCAGTGTGATTAAAAAGATTGACCTCTCTGTTACGGAAAACATCAAGCCCAAAGGCCGTCATAAGTTCACAAATACCGTGGAAACGCCACTGAACTAAACACAAAAAGCAACATTAACAAAGGATGTTATTGGTAGCGTTCTAATAGGAATTCAATAATGGAGAGATCAAGTTGTTGTAAATGAGAATTTTATTGAATAAACATTTGGCAAAGAGACTCTAGAAGTGCTCACACTTTACAGTAGCTGTGAATGACAACAGAGATCTTCCTTATTGCATTTACGCTTAGAGCTTAGAATTTCAATGAAGGAGAGATCAAGTTATTGCAAATGAAAGTTTTATTGAATAAAACATTTTGGCAATTATTGAATAAAACATTTTTGAAATTAGACTCTGTTAACATTTAACATACGTATGCAACGTACATATGTATAAGATATGCTTTTAGTAGAGAGAGAGTTGTCAAGGACCCCCAAAATAATATGTATTTGTCTAATATATAATAATAATATTTTGTTCCAGGGACCACCAGAAGCAAAGATTTGAGCTAAAAATGTTTAAAAGATTTGCACACATTTTCATGATTTAAAAAAAAAATAGCAGATCTGCAAGCGCTACGAGCTTGTATATCTGCTATTTTTGAATAGCCAAAGAAATCTTAAAATGACACAGATGCGTTCCCTTCCCGGCCTCAAAGGGTTAAAGGTGGAGTCCGATTGCCTGATTGGCTGACTGCAGATTGGCAGGTTGGCTAGAAGTGCTCACACTTCTTTATTGAATTTACGCTTAGCGCTACATTACACAGTCCAGTCTAGATACAGGACATGAACAATAGGGATCATAGAAACACCCTCAGCAGGTTAAGTGAGGTAGTAATCGTAGCGTAACAGATGAACTCTGCACATTTAAATATTTTAGCCTATACTCTTCAATTCTCCAGTATCTTGGGAGGAGGAGGAAACAGCAAAGCAGCATCCAACACAGGTCTACTACAACCAGATAGGTTGTATAGAGCAGTGGTTCTCAAAGTGGGGTCTGGGGACTCCCAGTGGTCCTTGAGGTTCCAGGGGGTCCTCAACAAAATGGGTTACTTACTACAACATCAACATCCATTTAACCACTTAAAACCATTTGATACCTTTCGAAGATTTTGGAATAATTTTGGAAGCCAAAATCTTCTCTCTTATGCTGGTCCCTGGCACAACAATGCCAAATACAAATTGTCTCTGTTGAGTGGAAACCTCATACAGGTGTTACCAATAATAATACTAATTAAGGCTCAGTTCCATTTAGTGTGGCATAGTGGGTGTCTTATTTTCAAGGACCCCCATAACTCTGAGAGTGTACAAATGGAACCAAATGGACCCTTACGGGTCCATTTGGTTCCATTTGTACACTCTCAGAGTTACACACCCACCATAAGGGGCCATTTGGGAACCAAAATGGAGTGTTTCTAGTGAGCCAACATGCACAATATCAGCGCCCTGACCAGAATGGAACAGAGCCTTCACTAGTATCATTGGTAACACCTGTGAAGGAAGTAAGAAGATGCCCAATTTCTTTCCAATATGGCTGCTGTGCATAGAGCCTATTCACGAAAAACACAAAAAACTTATGGAGAATATGGAGATAAGAGGTTTCTGCCCGAAAGCAACGATATCAATGTGGGCGTCCTTGACATGAAAAGGGAATGGAGGGAATTTCAACATCCACTGATGCGCTCGGCTGCCCACAGAACACCACCCTCTGCTTTGCTTTGCAGCCGAGGTCACTCAGTACAGTGACTCTCTCTCTCTCTCTCTCTCTCTCTCTCTCTCTCTCTCTCTCACTTCTCATTCTCTGTCTTTCGTTACACTCTTATTTTTTGTGTCTATTGTTCTGCCCACTCTTTCTCTCTTCCTCTACTCTCATTATTCACACACTCTGCGTAACTTAAGTGTCAAAGTGAGAGGAGTTACAATTCTTAAGCTTCTCTCACCAAACTCTTTTAGGTTCATAATATACAGCGGTGGGAAAAGTACTCAAATGTTTTACTTAAGTAAAAGTATCAATACTGCAATGTGGAAATCTGTTACGAAATGTACTTGAGTAAAAGTATAAAAGGTATTGGCATCAAAATGTACGTAAAGTAGCAAAAGTAAAAGTACTCATTATGCAGAATTTCAAGTTTTCAAATCTTGAACACTATCCCACGACCAAAAAATATGACTATTTTATGCTGAGGCTGAGGCACACAAACTGATTTAGCTCTGTTCATAAACAATTTACTTAGGAATTATGTTCAATATGAGCGGGTGGCTTAAAAGAGCCATTTTGGCTGTTTTTGTTAGTCCGAGAGAGAGAGAGGGTCCAGGGATCCATTTGGTTCCATCTGTACCCTCGCGGAGTTAAATTTAGATCGCGACGTAACGTTACCCTGTGGAGACAGATGCCGGGGAGATCATTCTTACAGACAGACAACCACACCAGCCAACGGATATATAACTTAACTGACACATTTATAAACATACTTGTGTGGATTACGGAGACATTTTAATGAAATCTTGACGTGCGCTGTGCACGATTTGTGTCAGTCCGGGCCGCGTGCGTGCGTGCGTGCGTGCGATGTTTAACACATCATGCATGCTAACTGCTCTCTACTGTTTCGACCAATCAGCGCTAATTACCCACCGTCTCTCCCTCCTCCAGTCGCAGTGTGTGTAGCGGGGGGACTTAACGAGCTTACATCTCGTTAAATAATTAACAAGCCCTCTCATCAATATTCCAACAAGTCAGCAACTACAGAAAGAGAGAGGAGAGAGAGGAGCCAGTTAATCTGTTAAGACCCGGAATGCATTTGTGTCATTTTAAGATTTATTTGGCTATTCAAAAAATAGCGCGCTACGAGCTTGTAGATCTGCTTTTTTTTTTTTTTATCGTGAAAATGTGTGCAAATCTTTGAATATATATCGTTTTTAAAGCAAACATTTTTAACTCAAATCTTTGCTTCCGGGGGATTCTACAAATGTCTTCTAAATCATTGGTTCTCAAAGTGGGGTCCAGGGACCCCCAGGGGTCCTTGGGGGGGTTCCAGGGGGTCCCCAGCAAAATGTGTTAATATAGGGAAAATGTGTGCAAATCTTTTTAAACATTTTTAACTAAAATCTTTGCTTCTGGGGGTCCCTCGCAAACTATTTTTGAGATGGTGGTCCGCGGCCTAGCACATATCAATTTGGGGGTCCTTGACATGAAAATGTTTGAGAACCACATGTTCTAAATCCTAACAGTTTTTTTTTTAAATTAACTTATGTTGCTATAATATCTCTGGTTCTCAAACTTTTTTCATGTCAAGGGCCATCCAAAATGATATGTATTTGTCCCCGAAGATTTGAGTTAAAATGTATATATATATATATATTCAAAGATTTGCACAAATGTTCACGATTTTTCAAAAATAGCAGATCTACAAGCTCGTAGCGCGACACTCGGTGCCGCGCTACGAGCTTGTATATCTGCTATTTTTGAATAGCCAATGTGTAAAATAATGCTTTTTAGCTCAAATCTGAAAATGACACACACGCGTTCCAGGCTTTAATGGGTTAAAGGAGAGGATGTGAATCATCGGTCTATTTCAAAATTGGCCTTAAAAAATACAGGGAGGTAAATGCAAATTCCCATAGAACGGAGGCGTCATTCACTGCCGTCGTTTTTCCCTATTTCCTCCTTTGTACATAATAGTGTTTTGCATTTGTTGAAGACATGTATTATTGTGTTATTATATGTTGATGAATTGAACACATAGGACCACAGTGGAAACAAGTCCCCAGGACCTTTTTTCGTGTTAACCTTTTAGCCTTACTGTCTGACTGTGCCACTTGCTGTTCATATTTCTGACTAATAAAGTATCCAATCAATCAAAAAACAATAATACTAATGAAGGCTCTGGCAGGAAACACTATGCTACACCAGTGGGTCTCAAAGTGTGGTCCAGGGACCCTCATGGTTCCAAATCGCCCCTTAGGCTATGGGTGTGCAACTTTGAGAGTGTACAGATGGGACCGAATGGTCCATTTGGTTCCATTTGTATATTTGTAGAGTTATGGGGGTCCTTGAAATAGAGCGCCGAAGTCCTGACGTCACTGCCAGTAGAGGGCGCTTTCCGCAGGTTCATGGCTTTACTTTTTGTGTTGATATCCTCATTGGGGAATCTTAAATCGCTTCATATAAGAACTGTGTTCCAAAAATAAACACCCCACCCTGTCGTTTTTACTCATATGGATATGAAGCATCGACTGAAGGTGTAAATGTACACATTTACCCAAAGAGAGTAACACAATATAAACACTAGAAACGAGTCAAACAACCCAAAGACCACATTTCCCATGAACGCGGCTGCTGTGGGGACAGTGATTTTAGACCCGGAAGTAGTAGTTCTTAAGACTTTTAAGGCAGAATTAATTCCATTTTCGCCAGAAACAGGCTGTATCTAATATGAATGAATATCATAAACGATGCAGAGCCACCCCCCTGACAAAAACGCCAGGGTGGTGTGTTTATGTTTGGAACACAGTTCTTATATGACGTGATCTCAGATTCCCAAATGGGGATTTCAACACAAAAAATAAAGCCACGAACCCTGGAACAGCGCCCTCTACTGGCCCTCTACTGGCAGTGACGTCAGACTTCGGCGCTCTATTAAAGACGCACTGAAGTGACATTTTCGGTCATTTTATTTTGAAGGTTCAGCCTGAAATGTCGGCTCAACGACTCTAAACCAATCAGAAGGTCCCATCCCTTCAGGCTATGGGACGTTGGATCTCAATCACTTCAGCCGTGCGGCACACGGCTAATGTTTGTTTACAAGTGAGAGAGAGACGGCCAGTGAAGCACGTTTGCTACTACCTGGCTTATTTCTAACCTATAATGTTTTCAGATACATATTTTAGTGTGCAGATGAAGTTTAAAATGAGTAATACACTCATCTTCAATGAGATTCAAAACGGAGTATCTCTGTAATTAAAATCAGCTGTGTTTGAAGAACGTGCAGCTATGGGAATCAAACAGGTGCATGTAATCAAGATTCATTTATTTTCATGAAGGCTGTGTTATGTCATCACGCAGCACGTTTTCGTTTACAGGAAGTAATTAAGATTGGCTTTTTAGGGACTTTAGATGTAAAAATACACAAACATGTTTTTTTTTTTCATTTTTTTTGGCATCTATTGGTAGGTATGCCCATATGATGACCACGGATATGCTCTAAAAGTGTGAAAAACATATTTTTCATTTCACTACACCTTTAACATGTTTGAGAACCACTGTGCTACACTAAATGGAACCGAGGTTTAGCTTTCCCCCGGCTTTGTGAAGTAGAGCCCTATGTGGACAAGTTTCTGCTTTTTCATAGCTAATCCACGTTAGCGCTTTTGCATGATGCAACTGTTGTTGTTGTGTTTTTTAATTGCTTGCCAATTAAGTATTCTATAATTATCTATCTAGCTGTAGCCTTCCCACTCCTGCTGGATTTCTGACCATGCCCGCCCGTTCCCACAACGGCTTCATTCCTGACCACTGGCAGTTCATTTCTGACCGGCCTCAGCTAAACTTAAGTACAGCCTAGTCCCACGATATTTCCATTGGGAGCCAAATACATTACAAACAGAAGCACAGAGTGTGTGTGTGTGTGTGTGTGTGTGTGTGTGTGTGTGTGTGTGTGTGTGTGTGTGTGTGTGTGTGTGTGTGCGTGTGCGTGTGCGCAGACAGACAGACAGACAGACAGACAGACAGACAGACAGACAGACAGACAGACAGACTGCCACTACAGACAGTGACACTTTAGCCCTATTTTATACCTAAACTATTTGAAAATAGCCGATCTACAAGCTCACAACGCGTCGCATCGCGACGCGTTGTCAGCTTCTAGATCTGCTATTTTCAAATATTTTAGTACTTTTACTTTTGGTACTTTAAGCGCATTTTGACACCAATGCTTTTGTACTTTTACTCAAGTCAATTTTGAATTCCGGACATTCACTTGCAACAGAGTACTTCTAAATTGCAGTATTGATACTTTTACTTAAGTAAAATATTTGAGTACTTTTTCCACCACCGCTGCTCATATAAATGATGAATACATAGATAGACGCGTGGGTAAGCCATCGGTAACATTCTCCTCCCTCCAGTTGGTTTACATTTCTCTCATAGTAACAATAGAGAAATGCGTCCAAGCGTCAGAGCTGGATCCTTACGGGTATGTAACCTGTGTTTTTACATAACAAAACAATAAATACATTCGTTTTACCAATCATTTCGCGCCATACCAGCTGTTATCAGCTACTGGGGTAGTGTGGTGGTGTTTGCCCGCAGAAACACATTGTCCTCTCGCTGTATTTTGTGTTTGTAGCCCCAAAATCCTCCCCGTCTACCAGAACAGAGAGGACAGTGTGTGTCTGCAGGTAAACACCACCACCACACTACTCCAGTGGCTAATGACTGCTGGTACAGAGCAGTGGTTCTCAACCTGTGGGTCGGTACCCCCATGGGGGGTCCCCACATGATTTTGGGTGGGTCCCGCAGATGACAGTGAAGTGACAATTTAGGACTGTTAAGACCTAAAAAAAAATACCATTACAGCATCAAAAGTAATCAACAAAGTATACTACAAAAACTGGTCAAACATTGGTCAAATAATATAAGAAAGAGGCAAAATATTTTTTAAATAGCCGATCTACAAGCTCACAACTCCTCGCAACGCGAGGCGTTATGAGCTTGTAGATCGGGGGGGTCCCCAGTTCAAATATGATTATTTTGGGGGGTCACGGCCTGAAAAGGTTGAGAACCACTGGTATAGAGGGAAATGTTGTGGGTAAAATATGCAGTTATTGTTGTAGTGTGTCTTTATGTGTAGAAGCAGCTACTGATTAGGAACATTATTTGCACCTGTGCTGATTACCAATATCCCCTGCACCTGTTGAAAGCCTCTGAAGTGTGCTGTATGTGTGAGTTGAACCTGTGAAGTCTACCAGTAAAGACCTATGTTTGGAAGCTCACCCAAGTGTGATTATTCAGAGTCACCAGTATATTACAGTCCCTTGTGAGTGTGTCACCAGTATATTACAATTGTCTTGCTATTCTTAACAAAGGACAACGTTACATACTATGCCTTTAAGTGAACACTCTGGATGTTACAGTGCAGACCTGTGAAGATGGAAGGTTTACAGAGAGCAGTGTTCTTGAATGAACCTCTGAACCATAAATATTATAGAGACATCTCTGATCCCGCCCCCCCCCCCCCCCCCCCCCCACACACACGGTCTGAGCAGCCAATAGGACGGCAGCTCAGGGGGTCACCCTTTATGTCACTTCCTGGCTGGTTGCCATGGCTCCAGAGGCAAGATGTCCCTTTTCTCTCTGTGTGTGTGTGTGTGTGTGTGTGTGTGTGTGTGTGTGTGTGTGTGTGTGTGTGTGTGTGTGTGTGTGTGTGTGTGTGTGTGTGTGTGTGTGTGTGCGTGCGTGCGTGCGTGCGTGCGTGCGTGCGTGCGTGCGTGCGTGCGTGCGTGCGTGCGTGCGTGCGTGCGTGCGTGCGTGCGTGCGTGCGTGCGTGCGTGCGTGCGTGCGTGCGTGTGTGTAATGGTGGCATGCTTGTCTGATCACATTATGGATCAGAGGAGAGTAGAAAAAGTAGAGGAACATTCTCTCTCTCTCTCCCTGTCTCCCTCTCTCTCTGCCTCTGCCTCTCTCTCTCTCTCTCTCTCTCTCTCTCTCTCTCTCTCTCTCTCTCTCTCTCTCTCTCTCTCTCTCTCTTTCTTGCTATCTCTCCCTCTCTCTCTCTCTCTCTCTCTCTCTCTCTCTCTCTCTCTCTCTCTCTCTCTCTGTCTCCCTCTCTTTCTGCCTCTGCCTCTCTCTCTCTCTCTCTCTCTCTCTCTCTCTCTCTCTCTCTCTCTCTCTCTCTCTGTCTCCCTCTCTTTCTGCCTCTGCCTCTCTCTCTCCCTCTCTCTCTCTCTCTCTCTCTCTCTCTCTCTCTCTCTCTCTCTCTTTCTTGCTATCTCTCCCTCTCTCTCTCTCTCTCTCTCTCTCTCTCTGTCTCCTCTCTCTCTCTCTCTCTCTCTCTCTCTCTCTCTCTCTCTCTCTCTCTCTCTCTCTCTCTCTCTCTTTCTTGCTATCTCTCCCTCTCTCTCTCTCTCTCTCTCTCTCTCTCTGTCTCCCTCTCTCTCTGCCTCTGCCTCTCTCTCTCTCTCTCTCTCTCTCTCTCTCTCTCTCTCTCTCTCTCTCTCTCTCTCTCTCAATTCAATTCAATTCAATTCAATAGGCTTTATTGGCATGAAATGTGACAAGTGTTGCCAAAGCACAATTACAATTATGATATAAACAACATAACAATATACAATCAATGAAACGATATACAATCTCTCTCTCTCTCTCTCTCTCTCCCCTCTCTCTCTCCCCCACCCTCTCTCTCTCCCCTCTCTCTCTCCCCCACCCTCTCTCTCTCTCTCTCTCTCTCTCTCTCTCTCTCTCTCTCTCTCTCTCTCTCTCTCCCTCTCCCCCCACCCCCCCTCTCTCTCTCCCTGCTCTATCACTTTTTTAACATTCTGGCATCAGTGAGAAACACTGTAGTTACAGTACTTTACATCATCCTAATGGAGTGTGCGTGTGTGTGTGCGTGTGTGTGCGTGTGTGTGCGTGTGTGTGCGTGTGTGTGCGTGTGTGTGCGTGTGTGTGCGTGTGTGTGCGTGTGTGTGTGTGTGTGTGTGTGTGTGTGTGTGTGTGTGTGTGTGTTATTGATGCTGAAATGAAACTAGTCCAAAGTAGAGTATAGAGTTAATTAACTATTCATAATTATAACCAGTAACTCCCTGTGGAACCAATTATCAGCATGAACTGGTCAGCAAGACAGTGTAGGAGAGACAGACAGAAAACTGAGAGAGAGACAGTGCAGGAGAGACAGAGAGTAGGAAAGCTGAGACAGTATAGGAGAGATAGAGAGTAGGAAAGCTGAGAGAGAGACAGTGTAGGAGAGACAGACAGTAGGACAGCTGAGAGAGAGACTGTTT
>NC_139947.1:6517258-6522258 GCF_963454915.1 Gymnoscopelus microlampas | reverse complement strand
CTACAAACACTAGCCCTCTGCTGCACACAGCTGCAGTGAGATTCCAGCGTTCCATAGCCTGAAGGGATGGGACCTTCTGATTGGTTGAGACGTCGTTTCAGACTCCATCCATCTTCAACCGCTTATAGACGCCTTATCAGAAAACGTCACACTGATAAGAACCAGTATGCGCGCGCGTGATAGTGATATACAGCTTCATCCTGCCAAGACCCGCCCCAGACCCGGAAAAGTCGCGCTGTGATTGGCCAATGGTCACTTTGAGTGACAGTTGGGGCAAACGCAGTCCACACAACATCATTTACTATTCTGTGCCTATCGGTACATAACTCGGACGCCGCTTAGTCGACTAGCAGACCATCGGCCGGTCGGGGTGCAATACGTTAGTCCGACAGCGCATTCCTCCGACAGCGCAGTGCTCCGACATTAAACAGTAAACCCGAACCAAACCCGCACCCTAACCCTAACCGCACGCGGATGCCACATAGTCGGAGAAAAGGTCTGTCGGATTAATGCATGCCTCCCGGCCGGTCGTCGCGGGCACTCGCGCCTGGAGGCGCTCGGGCGTGACTTCCTCGGCCTCAAGGTCTGCTGAGTCGGCACGCCTCCGTCATGGTCCAAAGCTATACTTTATTAGCCAAAAAAAAGTTGTCTGCGGTTGTCGGAAAAAGAGTGCCCCCAGCGGGTTTCGAACTCGAGCCACAGGGTCAGCAGTCTAACGCCTAGTGAGGCATGCTACGAGACCACATGCAATACTAGGGTTTTGGTCTGTATTAGAGTGTAAATGCCCCCACCGTCCCTTCTGGGGGCGGAGTCCTTGTTTTCTAGTTTTTGTATTCAGCCAATCGCAGGGCGGCAGGGCGGGGTTTGGTCGAATGAAGCTGTACAACAATATTACGCTATGCGCACGCAGGCCGGCACCAAATGAACCCCACCGCTCATAAGATGCAATGTTAAAGTGGTTACTGCACTCACGTGTAAAAATGCATCCCATCAAACTTTCAGATGCTGTTTTTCTCCCAGTATGGAGGAAGAATGTTTAGGATGTTTACTGTGATCTCTCGCTCTTGAAAGGAATCATCCTTGGTTTTTGTTGTGTGTAAACAATAATAACAATTCAAAGCAGTTGTTCCCCAAATCCCACCTTCAGTGGCTGTCATAAGAACGGAGGGAGCGCTCTATGATCATGGCACCAGAACCTGGTCTTGCTCGAGCAGCTGCAGCCCGTCAAACCTAATTTATGCTCTGTCCCGCGAAGGTGTCGTGCGCAGAGAACTCGCTGAGAAAAGAAGACCTCCAAGCTCACACCGGTCGCATTCGCGACGCAATACCGTTGCGCGATGAAGTATATATGTCTCGCTAATGCGTGCCTCATTAGCCAACACACAAGAGGAGGTTGAATGAACTGAAACCAGCACATCCCAAAACAACAGGCTTGGGGATCTGTTCGGAATTGATTACATGAAACAGTCACCTGTGCGTCCAGTCTCAATGTTGGTAAACAAATAATTGGTCAATCCGGAATTGGGTCGCGGGGGTAACAGTTCCAACAAAGATTTCCGGTCTTCCCTTTCCAGAGCAACATTACCAACTTTCTCCTGGGGGAAATAAAATGTCCAAAAAAGCCATTTTACCACATCTTTACAGGAAATGTTGGAAACCTCTGTTTTGTAGCATGCAGCCAATGAGGCATTTGTTTGTCTGTATTTTACTTAGCTTTTCATGATAGTATTTTATATGTTAACGAACGTGCTTATTTTTAATTGTCCTTTCTGTGCTTCCGTCCAGCTACAGATGACTCCGCCTCTCCCTGACCTTTAGAGGACGTTGTCAACAATCAGCCATCACTTCCTCTCTGTTACCCCCACCCCCCACACAGTGCAACATGGGATCTGTAGTCCTCGTCCTTTACTTCCTGCTCTTCCTGATGACATCATCACTATGTGCCAGTGTGGGTGGTCCCAGTCAAGGTAACTTATAATAGGGTCAAATTATATAGGGCAAAGCAGTGGAATATCCGGAAATTGAACACAACGCATGCGTGTTTCATTTTGGCCGTGCCGCCATTCCGCTCGGAACTCGGAATGTTTTGTTCGTTTTCTCCGTGCCGTCCAGAAGGTGTCGCGGCCTGCCGCTTGCCTGAATCCATGTGAAAGCAGCATAAAAGCATAAATTATTCTCCGTCGTACTCTGTTCTTGGCCCGAGAACAGCGGATCTACAAGCTACAACGCGTCGCATCCGCGACACGTTGTGAGCTTGTAGATCTGCAGTTTTTTGGACACAGTATTCTTCACAGTTGCAGCAGAGAATCCCAGGCTTTCCTCTCCCGGGTCACTTTACCTACTTCTAACGGGGGGATCCCGAGGCATTTTCCAGGCCAGCGTGGAGACATAATCTCCCCTTCTGGTCCTTGTACTTTGAGTGAACCCAAACGAGCGCTCCTCAAAACAACGTGTTTGGGAATTGCATAAAAGCAACCTGTGTGTGAGCGCGTAATTGTTTGGAAGCAATTGGTCTATATCAACGTTTTAATTTCAAGGACCCCCAGTTTGATATGCATTAGTCCACGGACCCCGCATTGGATACCATATTGTGTAGCCGTAGTGGTGTAGCCGCTCCTATAAGTGGGGTTGGGACACCTCATTAGTACACCCTTCGCTGTACTGTGATTGGCTCATAATAGCACACCCCTCTACATTAGTACACCCCTAGCTGTACTGTGATTGGCTGACTCTATTGGCTGACTATTCAGCACTGTGATTGGCTAGCGAGACACATGATGAAAATAATAACCTATAAATAGGACTATGCACTTTTTTGTGAAAAAAAAACTACTTTTTTTTTTAAGTGAGCTTCCATCACTGTGATGACCACACCACTCACTTCACACTGGGTGTGATTTTTGGGCGGTGTAGCCGCCCCTATATGTGAGGTTGGGACATTGGCATTTGCTGCACTGTATTGTACCCCCATTGTACCCCCCCAAACCCTGCACTGTGATTGGCCACCCATTGTACACCCCTTCCACCCACAATGGGTGGCCCATGTGTGGTAGTAGTAGTAGTAAACGGTTTTTATTTGAGAATAAAAGGAGATGTACAAGTAGCAATCATAGATAAAATCATAGATTGGATCAAAGACTGAATTGTGGGTACATCATTACAAACAAAAGCATAAAAGGGCAAACAAACAACAAACATGCAGTCAAGTTAATTATTTAAAAGTCTGATCATGTAGGGGATGGCACTTTTTTTGTACCGCTCTGTTGTGCAGAAGGCCAGGTCTAGGTCATTTAAGGAGCGGGTTTGGCGTTGGCTTATTTCGCCTCGCTCAGGTGGAAGCCAGCTCCTATGTGTCGATGTGTGTCGATGTGTTCAGCACTGTGATTGGCTAGCGAGACACATGATGAAATTATGATGAAATCACGGTTCAGCACTGTGATTGGCTAGTGAGACACATGATGAAATTATGATGAAATTAATAACCTATAAATAGGACTATGCACTTTAAAAAAAAAACATTTTTTTAAAGTGAGCCTCCATCACTGTGATGACCACTGTGATGACCACACCGCCCACTTCACACTGGGTGTGATTTTGTTTTAACTCTTGTGACCCCAATCGACACTGTAAAATCTCCATTCTTTACTTAGCTCAGAGAGTGTCCATGCACGGGTCCATTTGGTTCCATTTGTACACTCTCAGTGGTACAGACCCTGTAAGAGTCCATTTGGACCCCCGGTGGCACCCGGACATGACATTGAGAAACAGCGGTCTACATAATATAACTACCGTCCTCCTGCCTATAGGTGGCGCCACCGCCGTGCTGTGCCCGGCCCTGTGTGTGTGTGAGACTCGGCCCTGGTACACGCCCCAGTCTGTGTACCACCAGGCCCGCACCGTGGACTGCAACGAGCTGCACCTGCAGATCGTACCTAAGAACGTCTCTGCTGACACACAGGTACACACGATGGAAGGATGCAGTAGTGATTTCATCGACTAAAACTATGACGAAAAATGCTCGTCGACTACCTTTTTTCACTGACAAAAACTGAATGAATAGACTGTACAATGACCAAAACTAAGATATTGACAATTTCGTCAACGAATACAAACTAGACTAAAATGTTAGTGAGGGAACTAGTGGAGAAGAGATCCAGTGGAGCTAAAAGACAAGTCCTTTCATGTGGTTGCGCTCGGGTGTTGCGCTCTGAAAATAGCCGATCTACAAGCTCACAACGCGTCGCAGCGCAACGCGTTGTGAGCTTGTAGATCGGCTATTTTCAGCATGCAACCAAGTGTAAAATCAGCGATTATGACGCCATCAAATACATTTTAGTCGACTAAATCAACTGTAGATTTAGTCGACTAAAATCTTAGATACATAGATAGATAGATAGATAGATAGATAGATAGATAGATAGATAGATAGATAGATAGATAGATAGATAGATAGATAGATAGATAGATAGATAGATAGATAGATACGATAGATAGATTCATTGATTCATTGATGATTGACTGACTGATTAGAGGTGCAACAGTTAATCGAACGAATCAATTTAATCGATTGTAAAAAATATTAGATAATCAAGAGAATAATCTGTTTGAATTTCTTTTTCAAAAATAGCAGATCTACAAGCTCCCAGCGCTTCGCATCGCAACACGTTGTGAGCTTGTAAATCTGCTATTTTCACTGGTTGATTGATTGATTGATTGATTGATTGATGTTTTGTGTTGTAGGTTCTTCTGCTGCAGAGTAACAACATATCATCCATCACTACCGAACTCCTGAGTCTGAATAACCTGACTGAACTAGATCTATCACAGAACCACTTCAAACAGGTACACACATACACACACACACGCACGCACGCGCGCACGCGCGCGCACGCACGCACGCACGCACGCACGCACACACACACACACACACACACACACACACACACACACACACACACACACACACACACACACACACACACACACACACACACACACAC